>NC_080671.1:211774335-211996850 GCF_030247195.1 Topomyia yanbarensis | reverse complement strand
TCATTTTTTTTTTTTTTTTTTTTTTTTTTTGAGGTCGCTAGCCGTGCATTGAAGAATGCCTAAAACTCTGAACTAGGCCCCGTCGAGTCCAGTCCGTCATCTGTCCGTCTCGTCCTGTCGTGTCTGGGGCTTCCAGGTTACATGCATTCACCAGACGAGACTAGCTTATGTCAGCTTAATTGTGCACTGGTTTCGTAGAATCGAGGCGATCATCGAAATGATAGATCCTACGAGTGAATGCACTTGGCCCAGTCACCTGTCGAGCATTTGTATATTTGCGTGTGTGAATGTTACGTGTGTATGGGAAGTGTTGCATGTTGAGATATGTGTGTTCCCTGTAAATAATATGTTAATACCAAATATACATGATGTTAAAATATGACATGTGTATGCTACTTACAGTTTGTTGTTCGTTCCTACTTATCTGATTCAATTGAGTATGAAAGTACATCTCAATTTTTCTAAAACCTGGCGACGTCTGATGGCAGCGAATAGTCATTGTTGACAGCAATGTTGCCCTTTTATGTTAAATTATCTCGGATAAGTCATCAGAGGAATATGACGCATGAGATCGAAAATAAATAAAATAAAATAAAGAGTAGAGTTAGTACTGTTATTGAATATTAATTGAACAACACATGTACCATGCACTAAAACTACTTGGAATCGTCCAAATGCCAGAAAATGATATATATATATATATATATATATATATATATATATATATATATATATATATATATATATATATATATATATATATATATATATATATATATATATATATATATATATATATATATATATATATATATATATATATATATATATATAGTATATATATATATATATATATATATATATATATATATATATATATATATATATATATATATATATATATATATATATACTATATATATATATATATATATATATATATATCTATATATATATATATATATATATATATATATATATAATATATATATATATATATATATATATATATATATATATACTATATATATATATATATATATATATATATATATATATATATATATATATATATATATATATATAGTATATATATATATATATATATATATATATATATATATATATATATACTATATATATATATATATATATATATATATATATATATATATATATATATATATATATATATATATATAGTATATATATATATATATATATATAGATAGAAGATAGATACTATGGCCCATGTTGCACACAAACCATATGAGGGCAAGTAAGCAAGTTTTATCCCGTACGAAAAACAGGTGTAATCGAATTTTAAATGCATTTTTTTAAATATTCTTTATCGTCCTATATCTAGAAGGTGCTACACGCTCATTTCAAAACGCCACATCGAAGAGTTATATTGCAGGTTAGCAGAAGTCGTTATATTGCAGGTTAGCAGAAGTCGAATCATATTGAAACAAATTGTCGAACGAAATTTTATAATTGGATTCAGAAATGAAAATTGTTTTCGTTCGTTAGTTTACCTATGGCTATCAAAATGAGTGAAGTTTAATTTGCTCACAATTTTTTAGTTATTTTTACACGAGGAAAAGAATATATAATCACAATTTGTTCCCTTTTCTAGTTGTATCTTCTCACAAAGAACACCATAAGCAAGTGGAAGTTTATTTATATTTTTACTGCTTTTGAAAGAGTTCAAAACTAAGATTGAATAAAAAATTGTAAATGAAGCCATGCCATATAGCCTAAGTAACACTTTTAAATATGACGGCAAACAAACTGTTACAAATATTCTCATTTTGATCGTTATTTAAATGTCATCGGATCTTGCTTGTATTGTTTCGTAATTTATAATTTTCTAGCATATCTTGAACGATTTGCATTTCCGCTGTAGTACAAATTTTTCGTTTAATTCTTTATGATAGAACAGATATGCACAGGGTATGAAAGAGCTGTGAAAGCTGAGACTAGACAGATGACTTGGCAAAATGACGCAAAAAGTTGAATACGGAAAAATCGCTTAAATCGTGTCGGAACTTAAGGGGGGTTGTGTAAGGTATTATCGGCAAAAAATTAGATACTTTAATTTTTTTTCGATGCAAAGATTCTTTGTCTTTTCAGTCAGGCGCCACATCGAAATCTTGTTTTGCGGTATACACCATAACTCAAAATCTACTGGACAAACGTTGAGACATTTGCACAGTTGTTTTTCACAGCATTTCACAAGTAATTAAGGGAGCTTTTATTTTTTGGTCGATTTTCGATTTTTTCGTAGTACTTTAAAACCAAAGTCCGATTATTGCTAAAACAACGATTAACATGTTATTGTAAATAATAATATTTAGCAGGTTACAAAAAGCTCTTGTAGTTGCCTGGGCAATGATGTGAAGAAGAAGAATTGTGCAAAATTCAGAACGATTGGTTCAAGAAATTTTGTCTGCATCCAGTATCAGGTTCAATTTGTAAATTTATAATTGTCAATTCATTATCAGACAGATAGCAGACTATAAGAAGTAACTAATTTTAATTTTTATTAATTAAAATTACTGGACTTTTGGTATTTCAGGCATGATTGGATAATCGTGCTGATAATTTGAATTACTTCATTTTCAGCAAAGTAGGTCTGCCAAATTCTATATGCATGGTTAGTAGACTAGTTGGGTAGGATGGTATAATAAACCCCACCAGGCTAAAATTTCAGATTTCCATTCCATGGACGACATAATTATCTGAAGCAAATAAAAAAAAATTTATGGCATTTTTCATGTGTTGCAGAACAGCAACTGATACAAACTTTTCAAAAGATGTAAGCTTCCACTCTTTTTCTATAAGCATTTGATTTAATTTGGAACAGTCAGATTTGGCTGAACTGACAAACTACTAAGTGTAATGTTAAGAGACGCTCTTCAAGCCCTTGGAATGGCTAGCGCCTAACAATACAACTCTATAACGTTCTCTATAGTATGCACCACCATTAGCAAAATAACGTTTTAGTCAATTATGGATCTTAAATAATAAATTGTTTAAGCGGTTACCCGAGCAAACGTAAAGTCCATAATACCCCCATGCTCATGGGGCTTGACATGGATGTTTGAAATGGGTTCAACCCCTGAAAACACCATCACCATGGTCCGGTAGATCCCATATCAAATACCATATGTTGGTGTATTTATGGGTTATTGAGACCATTTTATGGTGTCTTGATGGTTGTGAATTTTGGCACGGACCATGTTTAAGGTCTTTTCAAGGGGCTATGTGGTGTTTGAACCCATGAGGATTTGCTCGGGTACTCCACTGTAGAATTTTAAAACAATCGATTTTTTATTTATTAGTCTAAAATGTGCTTTAGGATGTAAAAAATGATATCCCAAAACATGGAGAACGAAAACAATTCAAAAATATAATTTACAATTTTGCCGCAACGCTTCTTATGTATAACCCATGTGTACTGCTAACTTTAAACGCGTTTTTCTCGAAACCACTGGCTGGAAATGTAACTCGAGCAAATGATTTTTGGTCGCTTTGAAATTTTCACAGTATATTCAAAATTGATTTTTCTAGTCACGTACGCAGGATTAAATTTTTTATTGCTTACCTTTTTATTGATTAACGATTTTGTGTAGATTTTTATGACATTCTCTACGTTTTTTCACTCAAAACTGCGCCATTTCGCTTAAAATTAAAATATCGAAAAAATCCTATGTACATCACTATTGACATAAGGAATCAGAAAAACTTTAGTTTTTGGCGCTAGGTCAAAAATCACGGGAGATAGATTTTCGACCGTGGACCCCTTCGAAAAAAAGCGCATGAGGTGAAAATGCTGCAGAGCCGCCATCTTGTGATGAAATTGCTCGAAAAAATTATTTTATTTGATACAATACTTATGTTATAAATCCCATTCAACAAGATGTCGATTCACCATTTTATTGAGCAATAAAAAATTCCCCGAAATAATCAGACTATTAAATGGCATAAACAGTGAATTTTACATTAACTTTATTGTACAGTTTTTTTAACATAGCCGTGTATTGCTGATCAGAACGCAGTAATGCAAATGGCAGCATCATGTTACCGGAAGAAGACAAAAATATTCAAAAATTTGTCATGCTTCTCTTGCATACATTTCGTTATTTTCAATCCTCTCTTCAGATTTCTTCTGGATAAATATGGCTCTCTTTGCTCGCAATAAAGATGGCAATAAATAAGCCAGTTTATCAGGTAGGAAAGACAAGCACTGACGAACTATACTGATAAAATAAAGTACTAATTAATGCCTATAAAACTACGCATTTTCAATAAAAGTGGAATAACCCATTAACTGGGAGAAGAGTCCGTATCCATAAATGAATACAGATCTTGTACATCAACCTGGGTATGTTTTACCCATTATTTTTCGCAGAACTGTTACAACAAAACGCGTGAAATTCATGAAAATCACGCCAGAATGAAAAATACTGTCAATAGAATTATTTCTGAATTAAAAAAACATAAAATAACATTCATTTCACATTATTGTCTCCTTAACTACTTAACAAAATAAAACCGCCAACAGGATATATTTTTAATGACTGGATCTTTTGGCTGCTCTAAAAATGCCAAACGCATATTTGCAACATCCTCAGTAGTTCAAACAGCCGTTTCTTATGAGCATTGCCGAAATATTCCGTTTCCGCCACGTACTCAGATTCAGGCCGGTAATTTGCAGCTTCCGCTACGAACCTTAGTTTGCAGGTTAACTCGCTTAAAATAATTCTTAATGACTTTTCACTTATTATTAAGATCAGTATATCCATTGACATTATCTCATCGAGTAGTTGTGAAATAAATAAAAAGCACCTATTGTTATAAGCAAAAAAATACCCATTTTTTGACAGCTCATAAAATGGGTAAATTTTTTTTCCGTGTTTATCTTCCCGTATTTTTTTATTTCCCGTTCTTTCCTTCTCTCTACACGCTTGATTCCAATTGCACATCAAAGGGTTACAGTAGAGCACGTTTGGATAAATTGAGATCTATTCAATCAATTCAGATCAAAGTTGGTTTTGTGAATTAGAAACAGAACTACAATAAGAATTGTTTTGATTCTTTTCTTTTTGCTTATCGCTAAGAGAATAAACGGGACCATTTAATTCGTTAATATAAATCGATAACATATTTTCACGAATGATTGTCCATATATCTATTGTATCACACATCAAAGAAAGTAAATAACGGAAGAAAATTATTGTTTTTTAGGGGATAGATCCAAACAAATGACAAATGGATATAGATCGTAAAATGCAATATTTTATGAATTTACTTACACTGGTCGTTAGCAAATTGAATCAGAATGTTAACAGCTTAGAAGTTAGCTCCACAAATACCTTAAGCTAAGAGTAAATAATTGATTTTAAATATGTGTAATGTTCCAATAAGAATAAAATCACAACTTCTGAATACAAAATGTTTTGAAATTTATTGTGAACACAACGGTGATCAATTATTTCGATTTTTGGCATAAATCATTCCAATTTTGATGCATTATAGAAATATATCTATATTCTGCCTGCCACAGCGCAAAAAAAATTAAATAGAAAGCTCGTGAATAGAAATGATCATTCTGTCAAAGTTTAATTTTCTGTTTGATCTTTGTTTACTTTTTATTCAAACCTCGCTGAAAAACGTGTATAATTTTAATTCGCAGACCTTCATTGATAATTGATCTTTATTCCAAACTTGTGAAAATTCACTTGAAACGAAAATAAATGTTCTCCCCCACTTCGATAGGTATCATGTTCAATTAGAATGACACTCACAGTTCATTTTAAATTCAAATTGAAATATTTTAACCAATTTTTTAATCAAAGTATGGAATCTCGACAAACATATAATTTCGGCTTAAAAGTCAACTGTCAAAATTCTCTTTGAAAGGGAATTCCGGACAAACCGTTACTCGCCAATCACAGATGTTGGCAGTAAACAAAAGAGAAAAAATTTCTCTTCCATTAACTGCTATGAACTGTGTTTATCCAGCGACGGTTTGTCCGGAATTTCCTTTCAAAAAGAATTTTGACAGTTGGGTTTTAACCAGTAATCATATTTTTGTCGAGAAATAACTATCATGGCACCAATTACAACCGATGATTTAGCCACCTCCAACTCGACGAGCGCCTATTCAAACTGAATAAAAACATGCATACGTATATCAATTTATTTTCTTTTGTGCATATTATGTCACTACAAAGTACTGCACATCATCGGCCAACTTTCAACTATCCAACACGTTAAAGTTCTATGTTCAGAAACATATCGGCAACAAGTTGACAAAATTGTTCTCAAACCCTATGGAACGAGATATTTGACGAAGAAAAGTTATTTTACTGCCAAGAAAATATCGGAATGAATTTACTCATTTTCTTTAACTTGAATTTGTTGTTTTTAACATTGACGTGTAACGCAGATCAGAACGCAGCCATATAAATGACAGCATCGTTTGATTAAAGCTTACCAAATATTTTAGTCCGGTTTAAAAGTTAGTCCGGTTTAATAACAGTTAGTACGGCTTTGTGCTTACGGCTATAAATGTACTAATAAAATAAAATAGTTTACGTTAAGTAGTATAGTCCTACGTCTACAGCTCGTGCAATCCCATAGGGCTGCCCCTTGTAGTTTTTAGTTGTGATTTTGGGACCTGCATTTTCTCAAAAAAATATATAACGATTTCGGGTAATTTTTTTCGGATTTGTTGAAATCAAAAGCAAAATTGGGCATTTTTATATCGTTTATTCTTCTGTTTTTTATAGTTGTACATGCGTCCTGAATATTACAAAAAATATTATTTCTAGATTCTATACATATACTAGCTGTAACCCGGTGCGCTTCGCTACACCCATAAGGACTAAACGAAATATTTTAAAAATACTAAAAATACTAAATATTTTTGCTCGCGGATAGACAATGTTCTTAGTTTGACCACCTGGAGCACAATTAAATTAATTGCTCTGTTTTCCTATACACAATCGTTTGAAATCCATTAATATCATTCGAATTCGAGGTACATCTGCTCCTTTATATTTTCTAGCTACAATGGTCGCTTAAATGAATTTTTTCAACCAAAGCACAGTTGTGGTGGGTCGATGTTGCGCAGTAACTAATATAATAGGCACACAAAGTTTCAATTGCAACACATGCGGTGCACAGTGTTGCAAAACGACGTTTTCACGATCAAAATTTAATAACTCCTGATCCATTGGTTTTGGAGAATGGATTTCGAAGAATTTTCAGGATAAAAATAGATGCATGTTTTGATATAATAAATTGAGTGATTAATCCCCTAAAAGTGAGATAGAAAATTTATTTCCCCAAATAATTTAGCTAGAAGCTCACTGTCTTCAGTAAAGTTCTAGAAAATATTATTGTGAAAATCTTTACTGAAGATACTAAAGCTCTATATAGTAACAGTAGCGAGATATGTAGGTTTGCTTGGGAGTTTTCGAATATAACTTTTTACGATTACTTTTTATTATTAAAAGTGTCTTCTACAAAGTTGTTAAAAGCGATAAAATACACATTTTTATAACAACGATGAATCTGTAGCTCTCGAAACAACAAAGTTATTGTCCATTTTCGAATATTTTTTATCAACTTACACCTTAAGCAACTTCCTTAATCGCAAAAGTTCGCAGAAAGAACTTTATTTTTTCGATTAAATATAAAAACTTTCGTCTGACGGAGACTGCTGGGTTGGTAACATATAAAACCAATACTCCTGAAAGCATGGTGGATCGACTGAATTAAATAATTCAATACGATCATCCATAGATTTATATGCGTAACAGAATTACCATCGATTTTATTTTGGATGGAGTAGTGTATGAAATTGAAGTCAATTTACGCAATCGATTAATTCTTCAACAGATTGTATTATGTTACAAAATCATGTGGTGCAAGTTATTGTTGCATCGATTAACATTTTCCCAACCCATATGTCTAACTTTTTTTTGGCGAATTAACCTGCGAAGGTGACTATAAGAATCATTCAATAAAAGTATGCACATATAGTGAAAAGTTCTGTTTTCGAAACATATTTCCAATGATACGAAGACATAACGGAGTGTTGGTGGACGTGGGTAAAGTTAATTCATAAAAAATGGTGCATTTAAAAAAATATTTTGGCGATACAGAGAGTGTTAGTATATTCATTCACTTTCCATATACTTACTGCACAATTGAACAGTATTTCTTCAAATATCATAGCAGAATACTAAAAATTGAGCCAGTGACAGAAAATCTCTGGAGGTATCTCGTTTAAAACTTGCTTTGTGGTGTAAATCATAAATCAAGATATATTGGACCAATCGTTTTCAAGGTTTGTACAGTTCTGCTACATATCCCCAGGTATTGATCGAAGCTTTTATTTTTTTCTTAATATTTGAATTTTTTATAGCATTCTACAGCTAAAAATGCAATTTTCGCTAAAAAAAATCATGAAACTTATTTTTGTGAACAAAGTTATGATCTTTAATGATGTTATGATATGAAGGAGAACTGTGCAAAATTTCAAACAATTTGGTTCAGTAGATTTAAAGTTATTCTGTACATTGCATTTATTCGTGGTGTCTCCTGAAGATTTTCAATATTTTGCGGTGAACATTAAGGAAAATATTGCTTAAATGTTGCATTATTGTCTGAATAGACTAACACTCTCGGTATCGCCAATTTTTTTTAAGCACGATATTTTTTCAACAATAATCCTACCCCCTTAAGCAAGAACTGATTTCATCAGTAGGTGTCGACTAACGGATAAAATTTGACGAATTCGTCCTATATAACAGTGTTGCAATCTTTCAGCATTTTGCTTACATCCGAATTTTGATTGATATTGTAAGTAACGTTTTCCGCAAGCGCAAGATTTAGTGGCTGTTTTAGGGCAGAGCTGTTCGTCCATAATCCAGCAATGTTGATTTAACTTCAG
Source organism: Topomyia yanbarensis (assembly GCF_030247195.1). Taxonomy (NCBI): domain Eukaryota; kingdom Metazoa; phylum Arthropoda; class Insecta; order Diptera; family Culicidae; genus Topomyia; species Topomyia yanbarensis. Next base: position 211,987,882 of record NC_080671.1, on the reverse strand, counting down.
ATGAAGCGATCGCAGGTGCAATTTTCAATTTAATTTTCGACAAATTCATGCAATTCATCAGTATTATATTGTCATTCGCGTAATAGATCTCTATTAAATAAATTCTTGCCATTTCATTTATGTGCTGGTAAACATACATGCAACAAAATTTTAGATTTTTGAAGTAATTGATAGATATTGCATCAGAAACCCTCCCTCTCCATCAGATTCCGAAACCAACAATCATGTCCACCGTTTTGGTGCCAAATCATATATCTATATATAAAAATCAATGTATGTTTGTATGTATGTCCGCTAACTAATTCTAAACTACAAGTCCGATCTTGATGAAATTTGGCATACGTATTCTTTCTCCCAAGAAGATGTTCATGGAATGTTTTTGGGGGGGGGGGGGGTACACTTAGCTTTAGGGGGGGGGGTTGTTTTTAAGGCAAAGAATTATTTATATCTCCATAGTTATTAGTATTTGACATATGTATTTCTCCCACTGAGCCGATGGATGATGGGAGTGGACCGAGAAAGGGGGGGGAGGTTCTGAAGTACTCCTTATCTATTCATTCAATGTGATTATTAGCGATGAATTCAATTTTGACATAAGTATTCCTTCCACTAAGGAGATGGTCATGGGGTGGTTTTTGTGAACGATGGGAAGGGTGAGAAGTACCTAATCCGAGGAAAGGGAGAGCGGGGGGGGGGGGGGGTTGTACTGAAGAACTTTTTTAGCTATATATATTATATATGATTTGGCACCAAAACGCTGGACATGATTGTTGGTTTCGGAATCTGAAGGAGAGGGAGCGTTTCTGATGCAATATCTATCAATTACTTCAAAAATCTAAAATTTTGTTGCATGTATGTTTACCAGCACATAAATGAAATGGCAAGAATTTATTTGATAGAGATCTATTACGCGAATGACAATATAATACTGATGAATTGCATGAATTTGTCGAAAATTAAATTGAAAATTGCACCTGCGATCGCTTCATCTGAAGTTAAATCAACATTGCTGGATTATGGACGAACAGCTCTGCCCTAAAACAGCCACTAAATCTTGCGCTTGCGGAAAACGTTACTTACAATATCAATCAAAATTCGGATGTAAGCAAAATGCTGAAAGATCGCAACACTGTTATATAGGACGAATTCGTCAAATTTTATCCGTTAGTCGACACCTACTGATGAAATCAGTTCTTGCTTAAGGGGGTAGGATTATTGTTGAAAAAATATCGTGCTTAAAAAAATTGGCGATACCGAGAGTGTTAGTCTATTCAGACAATAATGCAACATTTAAGCAATGTTTTCCTTAATGTTCACCGCAAAATATTGAAAATCTTCAGGAGACACCACGAATAAATGCAATGTACAGAATAACTTTAAATCTACTGAACCAAATTGTTTGGAATTTTGCACAGTTCTCCTTCATATCATAACATCATTAAAGATCATAACTTTGTTCACAAAAATAAGTTTCATGATTTTTTTTAGCGAAAATTGCATTTTTAGCTGCAGAATGCTATAAAAAATTCAAATATTAAGAAAAAAATAAAAGCTTCGATCAATACCTGGGGATATGTAGCAGAACTGTACAAACCTTGAAAACGATTGGTCCAATATATCTTGATTTATGATTTACACCACAAAGCAAGTTTTAAACGAGATACCTCCAGAGATTCTCTGTCACTGGCTCAATTTTTAGTATTCTGCTATGATATTTGAAGAAATACTGTTCAATTGTGCAGTAAGTATATGGAAAGTGAATGAATATACTAACACTCTCTGTATCGCCAAAATATTTTTTTAAATGCACCATTTTTTATGAATTAACTTTACCCACGTCCACCAACACTCCGTTATGTCTTCGTATCATTGGAAATATGTTTCGAAAACAGAACTTTTCACTATATGTGCATACTTTTATTGAATGATTCTTATAGTCACCTTCGCAGGTTAATTCGCCAAAAAAAGTTAGATATATGGGTTGGGAAAATGTTAATCGATGCAACAATAACTTGCACCACATTTCCACATGATTTTGTAACATAATACAATCTGTTGAAGAATTATTCGATTGCGTAAATTGACTTCAATTTCATACACTACTCCATCCAAAATAAAATCGATGGTAATTCTGTTACGCATATAAATCTATGGATGATCGTATTGAATTATTTAATTCAGTCGATCCACCATGCTTTCGGGAGTATTGGTTTTATATGTTACCAACCCAGCAGTCTCCGTCAGACGAAAGTTTTTATATTTAATCGAAAAAATAAAGTTCTTTCTGCGAACTTTTGCGATTAAGGAAGTTGCTTAAGGTGTAAATTGATAAAAAATATTCGAAAATGGACAATAACTTTGTTGTTTCGAGAGCTACAGATTCATCCTTGTTATAAAAATGTGTATTTTATCGCTTTTAACAACTTTGTAGAAGACACTTTTAATAATAAAAAGTAATCGTAAAAAGTTATATTCGAAAACTCCCAAGCAAACCTACATATCTCGCTACTGTTACTATATAAAGCTTTAGTATCTTCAGTAAAGATTTTCACAATAATATTTTCTAGAACTTCTACTGAAGACAGTGAGCTTCTAGCTAAATTATTTGGGGAAATAAATTTTCTATCTCACTTTCAGGGGATTAATCACTCAATTTATTATATCAAAACATGCAACATTTTTATCCTGAAAATTCTTCGAAATCCATTCTCCAAAACCAATAGATCAGGAGTTATTAAATTTTGATCGTGAAAACGTCGTTTTGCAACACTGTGCACCGCATGTGTTGCAATTGAAACTTTGTGTGCCTATTATATTAGTTACTGCGCAACATCGACCCACCACAACTGTGCTTTGGTTGAAAAAATTCATTTAAACGACCATTGTAGCTAGAAAATATAAAGGAGCAGATGTACCTCGAATTCGAATGATATTAATGGATTTCAAACGATTGTGTATAGGAAAACAGAGAAATTAATTTAATTGTGCTCCAGGTGGTCAAACTAAGAACATTGTCTATCCGCGAGCAAAAATATTTAGTATTTTTAGTATTTTTAAAATATTTCGTTTAGTCCTGATGGGTGTAGCGAAGCGCACCGGGTTACAGCTAGTAATATATATAGCTAAAAAAGTTCTTCAGTACAACCCCCACCCCCCCCCCCCCGCTCTCCCTTTCCTCGGATTAGGTACTTCTCACCCTTCCCATCGTTCACAAAAACCACCCCATGACCATCTCCTTAGTGGAAGGAATACTTATGTCAAAATTGAATTCATCGCTAATAATCACATTGAATGAATAGATAAGGATTACTTCAGAACCCCCCCCCCCTTCTTGGTCCACTCCCATCATCCATCGGCTCAGTGGGAGAAATACATATGTCAAATACTAATAACTATGGAGATATAAATAATTCTTTGCTTAAAAACAACCCCCCCCCCCCTAAAGCTAAGTGTACCCCCCCCCCCCCAAAACATTCCATGAACATCTTCTTGGGAGAAAGAATACGTATGCCAAATTTCATCAAGATCGGACTTGTAGTTTAGAATTAGTTAGCGGACATACATACAAACATACATTGATTTTTATATATATAGATAGATTCTTCTATTCTATGATAACCTTAAATTTATTGGTACACATTTAATTTTTTTAATATAATAAAAATAAGGCAGTGAAGTTAGTGAGTAAACTTGATTTGAATTACCAATTGTTGAATTTAAAATTTGAAAATGGCTTTGAAATTTCCATATGCGGAACACTTGTCGAATGAAGAAGTGGATTACGAACTATTGCTTCGGAATCAGTTAGAGGAGCGGCAAAAAGACACGTCGTCAAAACTGGGGTTATTACGACTATTCCAGGAAGACCAGAAGGAGGGAAGAGAGTATCGCCCCCCATACAGATTCGAGCAGGAAATTGACGTCATCTGGAGTCGGCTACACCAAATAGAGGTGGCTTTGCAGGATGGATCGAGTCCCAAGTTGGTGTCTCGTCTTAGACACTATTATTTACGGGTACATCGAGGTGAAGCTACAAACGAGAGTGGAGAAAGAGCGCGCCAAGAGCTTCTGAAGTACATTCATGAATTGCTTCAGAAAGCTACCAATAAGCTTGAAACAGTCCCTGAATATGACGGGAATGAGAGCGAAGCTGTAGGAGGTGGGGACAAACAGGAGCTTGAACCGGACCTAGAGAATCCTAAAGGTTTTAACCAGGAGCTAACACTGGATAGGAGTTTCGGAACAATCCGGAAAAACAACCAGACACCGGCTAAAACTACAAATCGGCAAAATAGTAATTCGACTGCGGTGCAACCGTCGATTGAAGTACTCCTGAAACGCATCAACCAACTCGAATCGCAGTTAAACCAGTGTAAGATAGAAGCAGCCAATAATATATATCTTAGAATGAACGAAACCGGATTAGAACACAGAGAGGAGAAGATCAGTTTCGCTAAAGGCAGGGCATTTCGCCAGGACGGAACAACAATACCCGGATGAGACGCTAAATCGTAGAATCAGCGGACTGCCGATTCAACGAACCGAAGAAAGCAGCGAAGTTGAATCGGAGGAAGATTTTCGAAGACATAGGGCGACAGACTGGCAAGGGAGACGCCATAGGCAGAACTACAGAGAGGTCAGCGATGACTGGTACGGTTCGGGAGAACACAGTGACCGAGCAGGCCACGGAAGGATGGCACATCAGGGTGGAATATGGCGAGAGAATCGCGAACCACGTCACTACCGGAGAATAGAACACTGGAAATTGATTTTTCAGGTGATACTAAGTTCGTTTCGGTGGAGAACTTCCTGTATAAGCTAAAAAAGATCGCCGGACGTGAGGAAGTGTCAGACAGGAGTCTACTGCGTGACATTCATCTCATTTTGGAAGGACAAGTTTCGGACTGGTTCTTTACGTACGTTGACGAATTTGAGAACTGGAACGATTTCGAGGAGAGGATACGATATCGGTTTGGCAACCCAAATCAGAACCAGGGAATTCGGCAGAAAATCCAGGAACGCAAGCAGCACAGAGGAGAGCCGTTCATTGCGTTCGTGACGGAAATAGAGAGATTGAACAAACTGTTATCAAGACCCCTCTCGCGCAGACGGAAGTTCGAAATAGTATGGGCAATATGCGACAGCACTGCCATTTGCGAGTGAACGTTTTTGACAGCGAAATAACAGCGTTGTTGGATTCCGGTGCAAGCATATCTGTAATGAATTCGTTAGAGTTCTCTGAGAAATACGGATTGAAGCCTCAGCCAACAAAGCTGCGAGTGTGCACGGCCGACAACACCCAGTACATCGAGCACTCAGTCGAGATAGAAGTCTTTTGTCATCGGTCCGTACACTCTATAGCGACAAATAGTGTTAATCCGCGTTCAAGGTTATTTGCACACTCTACGCCTAGTTGAGGTTTCAGTATTTTTTCCTTTCTTTTGTGTTTCTGTTTCTGAGTACCGTTAGCCGGTCAGTAACAAGTGAAGCAGTATTCTTCTAGTAAGCCGTCTGGATACCGTTACCTACACAAGCTAAGTATTAGTTTTTGTTTCCCCTTCTTGGTTGTCTTAATAACATGCACTGGGCAATAGGCCCGTGCAAAAATGACTTCCCCTGACGGCGGTTCATCTCAAGGTGAGATGGACGTCGAAATAAAATCGGCTCCCCGGCTCAAGGTATATCCGAGCTCGGCCACCGGGCCATTTGTGATCTTCTATCGGACCAAAGAAAAAAAGTGTTTGAATCTGTTGCAGATTTCTCGTGTTCTGACGGATCGGTATTCGGCCGTGACAGAAATATCGAAAATTCGCCCTGATAAGCTTCGGGTGGTGGTTAACAGTTCAACTCAGGCAAACGATATTGCTGGCTACGAGCCCTTTACGAAGGAGTACAGGGTGTATATTCCAGCTAGCAGGGTTGAAGTCAGTGGGGTCGTTTCCGATTCGAGTCTGAATTGCGAGGACCTGCTAAAATATGGGACTGGCTGTTTCAAAGACCCCATGCTTAAGCCAGTGAAGATACTGGAATGCAAACGTTTGCATTCAGAATCAGTCGCAGCTGACGGCAAGAAAATATACGTCAACTCAGACTCTTATCGGGTGCCCTTCGCCGGCTCTGCCCTGCCCAATTACCTCCTCTTTGACAAGGTTCGTCTACCTGTTCGCCTCTTTGTGCCGCGGGTCATGAACTGTACTAATTGCAAACAATTGGGACACACAGCCTCCCATTGTAGCAATAAAGCCCGCTGTGGGAAATGCGCTGGGAATCATGCGGATGATTCCTGTGGTAGAGATGTCGTCTCTACTGTGGGGGAAACCCACATGATCTCCCTTCATGTCCCGCGTACAAACAGCGCGAGAAAAATCTTAAGCGTTCCCTTCAGGGACGCTCTAAGCGATCTTTTGCAGAAATGCTTAAGATAGCTACGCCACCTGTCTCTACGAACATCTTTACCAACTTGTCTACTGACGAAGGCGACTGTGATGAACCCCAGGAGGGAACATCTTCTGCTGTGCCTAGAAGTAGTAGAAAAAGGAAAAACATTTCCTCTTCCAAGCTTCGTCGTAAAGGCCAGAAGGTGTCTCTTCATGGTCCCCCTAAAATAACTACTCAAGGAAGTACTGGTGCAAAACCGAAGCAAGTCGCTCCCGGTCTCAGTAACCTGAGCTCAGAAAAGGAGTTCCCAGCACTTCCAGGAACATCAAAAACCCTAAGTGTTCCCATATCTCAGCCAGAGAAAGAAAACAGTGCTGGCTTAATAAATTTCTCTGACATTGTGGACCGTATTCTTACAGCGTTAAACATTCCTGACCCCCTTAAAAGTATCTTGATAAGCTTTCTCCCCGCAGTAAAAACATTTTTGATACAGTTCACTGCGAAATGGCCCCTTCTTTCAGCGATTGTATGGCTAATTCATCGAACGAGGTCAAGGATTTAATCACTGTTCTACAGTGGAATTGCAGAAGCATTATCCCGAAAATCGATTCGTTTAAAATCTTACTAAATAATTTGAAATGCGATGCATTTGTCCTATGCGAGACATGGCTCACTTCAGAAATAACCCTACACTTCCACGATTTTAATATTATTCGCTTGGATCGAGAAGACTCTTACGGAGGAGTACTTTTGGGAATCAAAAAGTGCTATTCTTTCAATCGGATCGACCTCCCCTCGACACCAGGCATTGAAGTTGTCGCTTGCCAAACCAGAATTAAAGGCAAAGACCTTTGCATGGCTTCCACCTACATCCCCCCTAGAGCCTGAGTTAGCCACCGACGGCTTTGCGATATTGCGGAACTCCTCCCCGCACCGAGGCTAGTTTTCGGACTGTGACTTCAACTCCCACGGCACGGCATGGGGTTGCCTTCATGACGATAATCGATCTACCCTACTCCATGAGCTTTGCGACAACTTCAATATGACTATTTTGAATACGGGTGAAATGACACGGATTCCTGCCACTCCAGCGCGACCGAGCACCTTAGATCTGTCCCTCTGCTTGACATCGCTGCGGTTAGATTGCATGTGGAAGGTAGTCTCTGATCCCCACGGCAGCGACCATCTGCCAATCGTAATTAATATTGCTAACGGTTCAGGGCCACCGAATACAATCAATGTTTCGTATGACCTCACACGAAATATTGATTGGAAGAGCTACGCGTCCGCGATATCCGACAAAATCGAGTGCACTCAAGAGCTTCCTCCGGAGGAAGAGTACGGCTTCCTGGCTGGTTTGATTCTCGATACCGCGATTCAAGCTCAGACTAAACGCGTACCAGACGCGAACTCACGCGGGTGTCCTCCCAATCCATGGTGGGACAAAGAGTGCTCAGACGTGTACGCGGAGAACGCCGCTGCGTATAAGACCTTCCGGGACGACAGGCTGCCAGCTAGCTACCGACAGTACGCGATGGCGGAAACGCGCATGAAGAGTTTGATAAAAGCCAAAAAACGTAGCTACTGGCGCCGGTTCGTCGACGGACTAACGAGAGAAACATCGATGAGCACTCTTTGGAGTACGGCCTGGCGCTTACGAAACCGAAACAGAACTAATGAGAACGTGGAATATTCAATCCGTTGGATATTCGATTTTGCCAAGAAGGTTTGTCCGCATTCCGCCCCGGCACAGAAGATCTACCGCGCCGCGTCCCCTCACAATAACGCGAACGAAACACCTTTTTCGATGGTGGAGTTCTCACTTGCTCTCTTGTCATGTAACAATAATGCCCCAGGGCCAGACAGAATCAAATTTAACTTGTTAAAAAATCTGCCAGACTCTGCCAAGAGACGCTTGTTGAATTTATTTAACAGGGTTTCTTGAGGGTGATATTGTCCCTCATGACTGGAGGCAAGTGAAGGTCATCGCCATTCAAAAACCAGGAAAACCAGCCTCCGACCACAACTCGTATCGACCGATTGCGATGCTGTCCTGTATCCGAAAGTTGTTCGAGAAAATGATCTTGTTTCGCCTCGATAATTGGGTTGAAGCAAATGGCTTACTGTCAAATACACAATTTGGTTTCCGCAAAGGCAAAGGGACGAACGATTGTCTTGCGTTGCTCTCAACAGAAATTCAAATGGCTTATGCTAGCAAAGAGCAGATGGCATCAGTTTTCCTAGATATAAAGGAGGCTTTTGATTCAGTTTCTATCAAAATTCTTTCTGAGAAGCTGCACCAGCATGGTCTTTCACCGACTCTAAACAACTTTTTGCTAAACTTGCTGTCTGAAAAACATATTCATTTTTCGCATGGTGATTTATCGACATCACGAATTAGCTACATGGGTCTTCCCCAGGGCTCATGTCTAAGCCCCCTTCTCTATAACTTTTACGTGAATGACATTGGCGAATGTCTTGTCATTTCCTGCACGCTACAGCAGCTTGCAGATGACGGTGTGGTCTCTATTACAGGTCCCAAAGCCGTCGATCTGCAAGGACCATTGCAAGATACCTTGGACAATTTGTCTGCTTGGGCCCTCCAGCTAGGTATCGAGTTCTCCACGGAGAAAACTGAGCTAGTCGTATTTTCAAGGAAGCGTGAACCAGCGCAACTACAGCTTCAATTAATGGGTCAAACTATTGCTCAGGTTTCAACTTTCAAATATCTCGGGGTCTGGTTCGACTCAAAAGGAACCTGGGGATGTCACATTAGGTATCTGAAACAGAAGTGCCAGCAAAGGATCAACTTTCTCCGTACAATAACCGGAACATGGTGGGGTGCCCACCCAGGAGACCTGATCAGGTTGTACCAAACAACAATATTGTCGGTGATGGAGTACGGGAGTTTCTGTTTCCGCTCCGCTGCGAACATACATTTCATCAAACTAGAGCGAATCCAATATTGTTGTTTGCGTATTGCTTTGGGTTGCATGCACTCGACACATACGATGAGTTTAGAAGTGCTGCCGGCGTCCTTCCGCTGAAAAATCGATTTTGGGACCTCTTATATCTTTTGCTCATCCGATGCGATATCTTGAACCCGTTAGTAATTGCAAATTTCGAAAGGCTTGTCGAGCTCAATTCTCAAACCTGATTTATGTCCTTGTACCTCGATTACATAGCACAAAATATCAATCCTTCTTCATACTATCCCAACCGTGTCAATCTCTTTCATGCTTCTGATTCAACTGTATTCTTCGACACATCCATGAAAGACGAGATTCGTGGAATCCCGGATCACATACGTCCGCAAGTGCATCTTTCATAGTAAATTTCGAGAAGTCGACTGCAACAAGATGTTTTACACCGACGGGTCAAGCCTCGACGGCTCCACTGACTTCGGTATATTCAATCAAAACCTCACCGCCTCATTCATTCCTGCTTCAGTTTACGTCGCAGAACTTGCTGCTATTCAGTATACCCTTGGGATCATTGATACTTTGCCCACCGATCATTACTTTATTGTCTCGGATAGCCTCAGCTCAATCGAGGCTCTCCGTTCAATAAAACCTAGAAAGCACATTCCATATTTTCTGGGACAAATCTGGGAGCGCCTGCGTGCTTTGTCTGTAAGATCGTACAAGATTACCTTAGTTTGGGTTCCCTCGCATTGCTCCATTCCAGGTAATGAAGAAGCGGACTCTTTAGCTAAGGCGGGCGCTTTACAAGGTGACATATATGAAAGACCAATTAGCTTCAGCGAATTTTTCAGTATTATTCATCAGAGAACCCTCGAAAGTTGGCAAACTTCATGGAGCAATGGTGAACTGGGAAGGTGGCTACATTCGATAATCCCTAAGGTATCGACGAAATCTTGGTTCAGGGGGATGGATGTGGGTCGGGATTTCATTCGCGTGATGTCTCGGCTCATGTCCAATCACTACACGCTGGACGCACATCTCCGGCGTATTGGGCTCGTGGATAGCGGTATCTGCGCTTGTGGCAACGGTTATCACGAAATCGAACATGTTGTCTGGGCATGCGCCGAGTACTGTTCTGCCAGATCTCAACTATTCGATTCCCTTCGGGCCCGCGGAAGATCACTCAATGTCCCGGTTCGAGATGCAAGCCGCGATATTCTCTACATGTCCCTTATATACACGTTCCTCAAAACCATCAATATCCAAATTTAAATGTCCCTATCTTTTCTCTTATCATTCCCAGAAGTGCCCTCTTCCGCCTACCGTACCCCAACGATGGTTTGATACGACTCCAAGACGAGACAAAACATCTGTCGAATGAACCAACAACACGAGATCTACAGTACAACATCACACGCGCAGCGCGGTGTGTTTCCGATCCGTATCTGAGCCGTACTACGAAATCGTCTGGAGGAACCCCTGTCGGCTCGAGGAAAACCGCCCGGCGTCCCAATACTTGATATATCCGTTCGAATCTGTAATCCTGGCCGTTGATTCCTGATGCCGGGAACTGAAAGTTTATATCCCCCCCGTTCAGCCTTGTCCACCCTCTCTCCCATGTCTCTGGAACACAGATGTATGACTTCACCCCTTCTCCCCTTGAATATCTTCCCAAAACTTATGTGCCCCCCTATCTTCTAGCTTTAGTTGATCAATCCGTTCGAATCTGTAATCCTGGCCGTTAATTCCTGATGCCGGAAACTGAAAGTTTATATCTCCCCCCCCCCCCCCTTCAGCCTTGTCCACCCTCTCTCCCATGTCTCTGATACACAGATATATGACTTCACCCCCTTCTCCCCTTGAATATCTTCCCAAAACTTATGTGCCCCCCTATCTTCTAGTTTTAGTTGATCAATATTTAATCTCGTTAAGAAATGCACAACAGTACCACTACTTTAAAATAGCCCTAATTAATTCCCCCTAATCTTGAACCACTCTCTCTAGTTATTTCTAGTTAATAAGCTTGTAAAATGTTCCGCTTAGTTAATAATTAATTTCTCCTACAATCTCCCTTCTAAAAATCATAAAGTGAATTACTATAAAAAGAACACACAAAATGACCCGTCCCCCAAATCTTACGAATATTATATTATACCCTCTTTTATATGTATGTTAGCTGTAAAGTTTTTTTTAGTTTCATTATATAAAACAAAATAATATTGAAATGTGTAACCCCCTAGTTTTAAGAAATTCAAAATGTAAAACAATGAAAAAATGGCACCTTTAAGCTAACGCATACGTGCCTTATCAAATAAACAAATTGAAAAAAACACCCAGTACAATTGTCTGGGTTATTTTAACATCTCGTACAGTTATAAAGGCGTTACGAGAGTAGTTCCGACCGTAGTCGTTCCAGAAATTTCAAAACCAATATTAGGTTGTAATTTCTGGAAAAGTTTCGGCATTACTCCTATGGCCGACCAGACACGACCAGAACCAGTAGGGGATTTCGGTAATGTCATCGCTTTCACGTTAGAGCCGTTAGGCACGTTGAAACTCGAGTGGGCCGAAGAAGCGGAACTGGCATTTACAGAGCTCAAGTCAGTTCTAGCGTCGGCACCGATACTGGCAAATCCGAACTTCAACCAGCCTTTCACCATCGAATCAGATGCGTCCGACACAGCCGTTGGAGCAGCATTAGTCCAGAGCATCGACGGGGAAAGATGGGTGATTGCATATTTCAGCAAAAAGCTCAGTAGAACGCAACGAGCGTATTCAAGTGTCGAGAAGGAATGCCTCGGAGTGCTGCTCGCGATAGAGAACTTCCGACATTATGTAGAGGGTTCGCACTTCAAAGTAGTCACGGACGCACGAAGCTTCTTGTGGCTGTTTACCATCGGAGTTGAATCCGGAAATTCACAACTCCTCCGATGTGCTCTAAAAATACAGTCATACGACATACAGCTGGAGTATAGGAAAGGAGCTTGCAGCATTACCACCGATTGCCTGCCAAGGTCCATCAATCTCCTCGATCTAACATCCCAGGATGACGAGTACGAAGAACTGGTAGAACAGATTAAAGCAAACCTAGCGAAGTTCGCCGAATACCGAATAACGGACAACGTAATCTACCGTTACGTTAAAAGCGAAAGCCGTGTCGACGATCCACGATTCCGCTGGAAAATGTTCCCGAGAAAAGAAGAGAGGGTACCAATCATTCAGACCGAGCATGATATTGCGCACTTAGGAATAGAAAAGACGCTGCAGGCACTGAAGCGTCGCTACACCTGGCCAGGAATGGCTGAAGAGGTGAAAAAATTCTGTCGCGAATGCGTTAAATGTCAGACCTCAAAAGCCAGTAACATCAACGCAACCCCTCCGATGGGAATGCAGAAAGAGTTCGTTGAGTATCCTTGGCAGTTCGCTACGCTGGATTATGTAGGGCCGCTTCCGGTATCGCAAAGGGTAGACACACGTGTCTGCTTGTTGCCACCGATGTTTTTAGCAAATTCGTCCTGATACAGCCATTTCGAGAAGCAAAAGCGAATTCGCTTGCCGATTTTGTCAAGAATATGATCTTCTTACTCTTCGGCGTACCAGAAGTGATTCTGACAGACAACGGTACTCAGTTCACGTCGAAAATCTTTCGCGAACTGTTGGCAGACTTCAACGTAAACCACTGGCTTACACCGACTTACCACCCACAGGTAAACAACACTGAGCGAGCGAATAGGGTAATAACAACAGCGATTCGAGCAACGATAAAGCAGCACAAAGATTGGGCAGACGATCTGCAAACGATTGCATTTGCAATCCGGAATGCGGTTCACGAATCGACGAAATATACGCCGTATTTTGTAGTCTTTGGTCGGGAAAGGGTGTCTGATGGTTTGGAATACCAGAAAATACGGGATCAGCCAACGGCAGGTTCAATGCAGAATGACGAAGCGCAGAGAAGGAGAAAAAAATTGTTCGACGAAACAAAAGAACAATTAACGAAGGCTTATGATCGTTATAAAAAGCAACACAACCTTCAGTCAAACTCAGATTGTCCCACCTATGCTCTCGGGGAGACTGTTTTGAAGCGAAACTTTGCGCTTTCAAAGGGAAAGGTTTCTGCACAAAGTTAGCCCCGAAGTATGAACTCGCCGTAGTCAGGAAAATATTAGGAAAACACTGCTACGAGCTTGAAGATTCTACTGGGAAGCGACTTGGCGTCTTCTAAGGGAACCACCTGAAGAAGATGCATTTGCCCAAGAAGTAAAAATTTCTCAGCTATGAAACTCTTCGGAGTGACAAAATGAATCCGTTTCATAACAAAACACCTTCGGGTCAATACTGAAACTGTGTTGTACAATACTAACACCCAACGATTTCCAGCTATGTAGCTCTACGGAGTAACCACATAACACTTTTATAGAAAATACCTTCGGGTCAGTATTGAAATCGTGTTGTAAAATAAGACCCACTTCTTCCAGCTATGAAGCTCTACGGAGTAACTACATGCATGTCATAGTAAAACACCTCCGGGGTCATTATTGAACAATATAGAACAACACCACCCTTTAATTTCCAAGCTATGTATCGTGAGAAACAAGAACTTCAAAAAACATTTCAAGAAAGAAAAAACCCACGAATACTACTTGAATCATTTGCTTTGAGATAGCCAAAGAGGAATCTGTGCGTTGATTTCAAGAAAGTAGTAGGATTCATGAATGATAAGAACGAGCCAAGGCGAACTGTCAACAGTAATTAACAAACGAATGTTTAAAGTGAGCCTGGCGATGACTTCGAAAAACAAAAAAGTATATGTTTCCTATAAGAGCGAGAATGAGCACGACTCTGAAGCCTCATACGTCGATTCTTGGAGTCATTCTCTAGGAAACTTCCTGGACTTCGATCACAGTAAAGCGTGATCAGACCTCACGAGAGGGTTTAAGATGAATCTCAAGCTATGCTCACTTCATACGAAGCAACCAAGAAATTAAAAAAAAATCAATCAAAAAACCCAAACGGAGAAGAAATAATCAATAAACAAAGAGGACTTACTTCCCAATGTAAATACTGTAAATTAGTGATTAGTACGCGCCTAACGCCCTACGTTAAATCTATCGTTAGTTTAAGTTTCTGTGAGTTAATTGTTCAAAGAATCACGATTAATTCATTGTTTTTACTTCTAATTTTTTTATCCAAATCATTTGCATTCCTTCAATTTAGTATTTCCTCTCTTCATAGCTTTTATCAATATTTTTCTCTCCGTTGTATTTTTATATTTTTGACCATAATTATTCCGTTGCATTTTGTTTAAATTTTTTGTAGTAATTGTAGTCGCATTTCATCTATCGCTAAAACCATTTTCCTCCTGCAATCTACCTGAAAAAAAGAAAAAATCGCCGTGTTCCTGAAAAAGAATAGCTCAAATGAGCAAAACAATGACACGACACATCAATAAAATATACTTCCCTAAAGTCTCCGTTAGATTTCCCGACATTTTCCTGCGAGAATTCACCGAAAATGATGTCGCAGTAAACGTCCACCATCCGATTGTAAACACTGCCGCCATCACTTTTTTTCACTTTGACATTTGATTTTTCGTTTTTGTTCCGTTTTGTTGGCAATGCAGCATGAGCGATTGCGTGTGGGTGATTGAGAAGTAAATTTGTGTTGTTAGTTTCGTCGAAAATGTAATATTTTCGATTTGACGTTTTATGTCTATCATGAACCGTTTTTCGGATTATTAGTTCTGGAGGGTTTTTCATAGCACAAGACGAATTTATTGGGGAAAATGAATGCAATCAGAGTTTCGGAGTATACTCTGGAGTGATTGCCATTCAGGATTCACAGGTTTATTATTGTGGAGAGTGAATACGATCAGAATTTCGGGATTAATTCTGGAGTGATCGTTATTCAGGATTTGCAGGTTTATTTATATCGTTTATAATGTGGAAAACGTACATGATCATTAATTCGGAATTTATTCTGGAGTAGATCATGATTCTGGATCCACAAGTCGCGGTTTATTTTACAGATTATTGTTTTCAGTGGTTCGGCTAATTCATTGCTGAAGTGAAAACAATGTTCTAGTATCGTTATTTTCTGGAATTTTCATAAATTTCAGCAAAGTAATGTTTTTATGATTGTTGTATGAATGTTTTTTTTGCGTGTTGATGTTTTTGAATGAATTTGCTTGTCATTTTTATTTAGAACTAGCTGTAACCCGGTGCGCTTCGCTACACCCATCAGGACTAAACAAAATATTTTACTAAATACTAATAATACTATACATTTTTGCTCGCGGATAGACAATGTTCTTAGTTTGACCACCTGGAGCACAATTAAATTAATTGCTCTGTTTTCCTATACACAATCGTTTGAAATCCATTAATATCATTCGAATTCGAGGTACATCTGCTCCTTTATATTTTCTAGCTACAATGGTCGCTTAAATGAATTTTTTCAACCAAAGCACAGTTGTGGTGTGTCGATGTTGCGCAGTAACTAATATAATAGGCACACAAAGTTTCAATTGCAACACATGCGGTGCACAGTGTTGCAAAACGACGTTTTCACGATCAAAATTTAATAACTCCTGATCCATTGGTTTTGGAGAATGGATTTCGAAGAATTTTCAGGATAAAAATAGATGCATGTTTTGATATAATAAATTGAGTGATTAATCCCCTAAAAGTGAGATAGAAAATTTATTTCCCCAAATAATTTAGCTAGAAGCTCACTGTCTTCAGTAAAGTTCTAGAAAATATTATTGTGAAAATCTTTACTGAAGATACTAAAGCTCTATATAGTAACAGTAGCGAGATATGTAGGTTTGCTTGGGAGTTTTCGAATATAACTTTTTACGATTACTTTTTATTATTAAAAGTGTCTTCTACAAAGTTGTTAAAAGCGATAAAATACACATTTTTATAACAACGATGAATCTGTAGCTCTCGAAACAACAAAGTTATTGTCCATTTTCGAATATTTTTTATCAATTTACACCTTAAGCAACTTCCTTAATCGCAAAAATTCGCAGAAAGAACTTTATTTTTTCGATTAAATATAAAAACCTTCGTCTGACGGAGACTGCTGGGTTGGTAACGTATAAAACCAATACTCCTGAAAGCATGGTGGATCAACTGAATTAAATAATTCAATACGATCATCCATAGATTTATATGCGTAACAGAATTACCAACGATTTTATTTTGGATGGAGTAGTGTATGAAATTGAAGTCAATTTACGCAATCGATTAATTCTTCAACAGATTGCATTATGTTACAAAATCATGTGAAAATGTGGTGCAAGTTATTGTTGCATCGATTAACATTTTCCCAACCCATATATCTAACTTTTTTTGGCGAATTAACCTGCGAAGGTGACTATAAGAATCATTCAATAAAAGTATGCACATATAGTGAAAAGTTCTGTTTTCGAAACATATTTCCAATGATACGAAGACATAACGGAGTGTTGGTGGACGTGGGTAAAGTTAACTCATAAAAAATGGTGCATTTAAAAAAATATTTTGGCGATACAGAGAGTGTTAGTATATTCATTCACTTTCCATATACTTACTGCACAATTGAACAGTATTTCTTCAAATATCATAGCAGAATACTAAAAATTGAGCCAGTGACAGAAAATCTCTGGAGGTATCTCGTTTAAAACTTGCTTTGTGGTGTAAATCATAAATCAAGATATATTGGACCAATCGTTTTCAAGGTTTGTACAGTTCTGCTACATATCCCCAGGTATTGATCGAAGCTTTTATTTTTTTCCTAATATTTGAATTTTTTATAGCATTCTGCAGCTAAAAATGCAATTTTCGCTAAAAAAAATCATGAAACTTATTTTTGTGAACAAAGTTATGATCTTTAATGATTTTATGATATGAAGGAGAACTGTGCAAAATTTCAAACAATTTGGTTCAGTAGATTTAAAGTTATTCTGTACATTGCATTTATTCGTGGTGTCTCCTGAAGATTTTCAATATTTTGCGGTGAACATTAAGGAAAATATTGCTTAAATGTTGCATTATTGTCTGAATAGACTAACACTCTCGGTATCGCCAATTTTTTTTAAGCACGATATTTTTTCAACAATAATCCTACCCCCTTAAGCAAGAACTGATTTCATCATCACGCTACCAAATATTCGATTAGTTCCTTTTATGGGTCATCGTGAATTCGTCCTATATAACAGTGTTGCAATCTTTCCGCATTTTGCTTACATCCGAATTTTGATTGATATTGTAAGTAACGTTTTCCGCAAGCGCAAGATTTAGTGGCTGTTTTAGGGCAGAGCTGTTCGTCCATAATCCAGCAATGTTGATTGTTGATTGCAGGTGCAATTTTCAATTTAATTTTCGACAAATTCATGCAATTCATCAGTATTATATTGTCATTCGCGTAATAGATCTCTATCAAATAAATTCTTGCCATTTCATTTATGTGCTGGTAAACATACGTGCAACGAAATTTTAGATTTTTGAAGTAATTGATAGATATTGCATCAGAAACCCTCCCTCTCCTTCAGATTCCGAAACCAACAATCATGTCCACCGTTTTGGTGCCAAATCATATATAATATATATATATATATATATATATATATATATATATATATATATATATATATATATATATATATATATATATATATATATATATATATATATATATATATATATATATATATATATATATATATATATATATATATATATATATATATATATATATATATATATATATATATATATATATATATATATATATATATATATATATATATATATATATATATATATATATATATATATATATAGCCCCCCCCCCACCAAAAACATTCCATGAACATCTTCTTGGGAGAAAGAATACGTATACCAAATTTCATCAAGATCGGACTTGTAGTTTAGAATTAGTTAGCGGACATACATACAAACATACATTGATTTTTATATATATAGATTTCATTTTCAATAGCCAAATTTTTCAATTCAGTAAAGTTAAACCCTACAAAAATTTGATTGATTTTTTACAATTCAATCAAATTTTCGTACAATTAGTAGGGGATGATGTAGCATGTTCACCTTTTTCGTAATTTTTGTCATTATTCGTTCACTATGCTCACTGTGCCAAAACGCATCACATCAAGAAATATTCAGACGCTTGTGTACAAATATTCTCTTGGATGCAATTTTAGCCTATTTCGGATGAACTTTCAAAAAATATTCCGTCTCACCAAAACCCAAATGCGCATTTGAATGAAATGGATAGATACGAATGTGTAAAGAGGAAAGAGTATTCTTAAAATTCAAGCGAGAGAAATGGTTGTCGAAAGAATAGTATTTGTAAAAATACGTGCTTCCGACTACGAATACTCGAATCACTTGACGCCTATCTGAGGATTTACAGAACTGCAACTCGTCCATTTCGAAAATGTGAGAAGTTTTTTAGGATTAAATTTATTAAAAAAGTTCCTTTCCGATAGGCATAGCTAGTGCGGTCAGTGAATTGTGCGGTCAGAAATACAAATTTGAATTCGCTATATTTCGTGCGAACTAGTGTGTGAAAAGAAGGCAAGATTAAATAATTGAGTTGTGTGATAAAAAGCTTCAAAGCGTCGAATAGCCGATCGACGGCTTCTTTTCTTTTATTGCAAAAGTTTGGACATTTTCCGCCATCCGCGTTCTAGCGACGCATACGCTCGGCACGCCGCCCATCTCGTTTGCCACCCTGCTGACCCCACGTTCCGGCTTCGAAAGTTCCCGACGCTTTTGGCAAAAGGTCGGAAGGAAGCAGCAAAGCCATCAACGCGCTTCGTTAGAGCGACGGCCATCTTCATCGTCCAAAAGTTGGCCGAATTCAACACCCGGTAGGCAAAGGCCTAATTAGCGTCATCATTGCGACGCCATTGTGGACGCTGTCCGTCGCCATCGCTGAGTTGGTTTGCGATAAGAAGTCGGTGCCGAAGCCGCAATACCAGTCGGCACCCAGCTGAGATGCAGCTCTGCTAGATCGACGCTGTTCCTGAAATAACGCGTGTAAGTTAAAAATAGATCATTGATCCGTGCACGTATACCAATACACACAAAACTCAAACCTTCGAAAGCTTTCTTTGCCGCTCGAAAGCTAAAGTCGAGCGCGCATTTGTACTGCTCAGCGCAACTTTATCCGCTAGCAGAGATTTTGACCGCACTTAGGTAGACAGAAAAGGAGAAAGCTAGAAAGAAAGGAAAGGAACACGAAAAATGTATAGCTTAATGAATATATGAAACCTAGGCTAAGAATAAATGCCGGCTTTTAATCCGTCCAATAAAATGCTTTCCTGTTAGTTAGTGTTACCTGAAATGTTTGTATTTTTTATGTTGATTAGCTTTCACGTGTAGTGAATTTGATTCGAGAAGATTTCTCACGTTTCGCGTCGTTTCCGTAGATTTGAAATTTCTTTGTGTTTGTTTTACTCCGATGGGCTATCGGGAATTAGTCCCCACTACTACTTATAAAGCGAGAGAGAAAGAGTGTTCGACTGAGTTTTGCCTGTGATTATGACTGATCGTTTTTTTAGTGCATGAGCTTTCGAGTTGGTATAGCGATTCTCTTGCGTCTTTGATAAACATAGTAGTGGCTCCATCTATACGCGAAACGGAGTGCATCTTTTCACATTTTGTGTTTACCTACCGTTCCTTTGCGTCATTTCGGGATCAATTTCTATAACCTGCCCTGAGGTTAGGTTTCATGCTGAGCAATTCTAACCTGACGAGTGGTCCTCTTCGGGGGTGGCGCTACAGCTACTCGTTTAAAACGTCTTGAGGAGTGTTTTGGTAGACGGAAACCGTAAACGGCCATTTGGCCCGCTACACAGTTTGCTGTGTAACTCCGGTAGCGAATGACGGATCTCAATAGTAGCACATCTGTAATAACATACGTACATGGAACTATTGAGAACCAGAGCTACAGGTCCAAAGCCCTGGTAAAGGAGGATGGTTGTGATGACCCGGGCCGAGATCACCACGTAAAGCAAGGTAGGGCATAACCCCAATTCCAAGACGTGAAGCGACCCGTGCCGAGGGATGAGTGATCGAGGGGGTGAAAAAGATGCTCGATCGTTAACGGAGCCTGTGGGGTACCTGGGCAACCCCCACAGTAAGCGTCCCTTACCACGCTAATGCGGAGCTCTGGCGTGGCGGACATATATTTCTCGCGCTACTCGTGGGACTATACATGGAGGTAAATAAAAATAAAAACAAACAGACGGAGGTGCCAAACCCCTTCGCAAGAGGTGGTTTGGCGAGGTCTCCCCCCCGTGGGGAGAGTAGTGGAGCGATGAGTGCTGCACCCGAAAGCACCAATGACCCCCCAGCAGCGGTAGGCAATATCCCTACCAATGCATCGGAGGGGCCAATAGCTGCGATGCGCAAAGTAGCGTAGCAACTCGATTCTATAATCGACTTCGCTAGCGCAAAGCAGAACATAGCCAAGGAGTTGAAGTTGAGCCTCTTGGAGCTCCGGAAAGCTGTTCGTGTCGCAAGACAGGAACAGCAGGCCTATGTTGAGAGGGTGGAATGTCGGGAGAGGCCCGACAGAGAAACCCAGACAGTGGCCTCCAATAGGGAAGAAAGAGAGAAGGTCGATAGAGGTTCACAGACAGTGGCCTTTACCTTCTACGGAGCAGCCACGTCGATCGGAGCGGCGACTGAGTTCCCCTCGAAGGGAAAAGGAAAGGGCAATCGCAAGACGGTATCGAATGCGAAGCGCCCTAGGAAGTCGCCAGGCGAGGGTGCCAAAACCGACACCACTCGGCGTGCAACCGTCAAGGTCAAACGCCGCCTGGGTGAGGTAAGCGAGGGCGAGAGTGACCTCGCTGTGGAGAGCGATGGTACCAGCAACCCGGCACGACCGGGGCAGGGGGGCTCAAACCCCTGGACGCTGGTCACCAAGAAAAAGCCGGCACCGAAACCGGAGGTACCGCGGCCTGCGAGGAAGGCCAAGGACAGAGGCGAAGCCTTGTGGTTAAAAACCGACAAGGACAAATACGCCGATGTCCTTAAATCGATGAAGGCGGCCGAAAGCCTCTCGGCCCTTGGGCAGGATGTGCGTAGCGTAAGACGCACCAACACGGGAGAGATGCTCCTGGTGCTGAAGCGAGGCGCACAATCAAGTGCAGTATATAAGGCCTTGGCCCAAGAGGTCCTTGGTGAGGGCGCCCAAATCAGGTCGCTAGGTGCGGAAACAACTCTCCAGTGCAAGCACTTGGACGAGTTCACGACCGCAGAAGACGTCGTCGCAGCCGTCAAGGAGCACTGCGGCGTCACAATCGAGCGGGCCTCTGTGCGATTGAGGGACGGACCCTCTGGCACCCAAGTAGCCTACCTCAGGCTACTGAATGCGGATGCCAAAAAGGTAACCGAGAAAGGGAAGCTGAAGATCGGCTGGTCGGTATGCCCTATTAGTATACCCCAGCCGCCTTCAGTGGACAGGTGCTATCGGTGCCTAGAATCCGGCCATAAAGCTTACGAATGCAAAGGCATAGATAGGAGCAAGCTATGTCGTCGCTGCGGCGAGGAGGGGCATAAAGAGCGGGGGTGCACTAAGGCATATAAGTGCCTTATCTGCACCGCTAAGAAGCAAGCCCATAAACATGCTATGGGCGGACCTTCGTGTCCCTTCGGCGAGCTAAATAAGAAGAAGCTGTGAGAGTCACACAGCTAAATCCTAACCATTGTGCAGCAGCCCAACAGCTGCTGTGGCAGTCGGTCTCGGAGTCGAGGACAGATGTCGCCCTCTTATCAGACCCGTACAGCATCCCTGCCGGCAACGGCAATTGGGTGTCGGACGGGTCTGGAATGGTGGCAATCTGTACAACGGGAAGGTTCCCGGTTCAAGAGGTAATACACCCCTCCGCCGAGGGTGTGGCGATTGCCAAGATCAATGGTGTGTTCTATTGCAGCTGCTACGCCCCACCAAGGTGGCCAATAGAACAGTTCTACCAGATGATCGACAGGCTCTCGTCGGACCTCGTGGGCCGGAAACCGATAGTAATAGCGGGATACTTTAACGCTTGGGCAGTGGAGTGGGACAGCCGCTGTACAAATAGCAGGGGTCAAGCGCTAATGGAAGCGTTTGCGAAACTCGATACTGTGCTAGCTAATGATGGCTCCGCTAGTACATTCTGTAGAAACGGAGTGGAGGCGTGGATTGATTTGACCTTTGCCAGCCCGAGTCTGGCTCCAGGCGTGGAATGGAGGGTAGACGAAGGCTACACCCATAGTGATCATTTAGCAATCCGCTTTAAGATCAACTATGGTGTGCAGCATCCGAGGGCGGGAGATCCCTGTCAGGTACGCGGGTGGAAGTCCAATCGCTTCGACAGCGAAGCTTTCACCGCGGCCCTGGGACTGGAGGCCAACACCGACAGTCTAAGCGGGGATGCGCTGGTAGCTGTTCTATCACGCGCGTGCGACGCCACTATGCCGAGAAAAACACTGCCAAGAAACGGTAGATGCCCGGTATACTGGTGGAGTGCCGAGATTGCAGCTCTACGGTCAGCCTGTCTCAGAGCTAGACGTAGGATGCAAAGAGCTCGCACCGAGGATGCAAGAGAGAACCGCCGTGAAGTGTTTCGAGCTACGAAATTAGCCCTTAACAAGGCTATTAAAAGCAGCAAGAGAGCGTGTTTCGACAACCTGTGTGAGAGTGCCAACGCGAATCCGTGGGGTGACGCCTACCGGATTGTGATGGCCAAGACCAAAGGGGGCTCCTCACCCCCAGAACGGTCTCCGGACCGGTTGGCAACGATTATCGAAGTACTCTTCCCGTCTCGAGCCACAAGCCCCTGGCCACCTGCACTACGAGACAGTGCGGGCACGGTCGAAATGGTGGCTCCAGTGACGAACGAAGAACTACTCGCAGTGGCTAAATCCCTAGCAATGAACAAAGCTCCAGGGCCGGATGGAGTTTCGAACAACGCTCTCAAGGCAGCGATCATAGCGAACCCGAACATGTTCAGGCTAGCTATGCAGAGATGCCTTGACGAGTGCCGTTTCCCCGATAGATGGAAAAGGCAGAAACTGGTGCTGTTGCCGAAGCCCGGGAAGCCGCCAGGCGACCCATCGGCGTACAGACCAATCTGTCTGATAGACACGACTGGCAAACTGCTTGAGAGGATCATCCTCAACAGGCTCACCCCGTACGCGGAAGGTACGGACGGTCTGTCAAGCAACCAGTTTGGCTTTCGGAAGGGTAAGTCCACAGTGGACGCTCTCAACTCAGTGATAAATACTGCCGAGATAGCGATCCAACGAAAAAGGCGAGGTATTCGATACTGTGCGTTAGTGACACTTGACGTGAAGAACGCATTCAACAGCGCAAGCTGGGATGCCATCGCGCTCTCGTTACACCGGCTTAGCCTACCGGTGGGTCTGTACCGGATCCTGGAAAGCTACTTCCAAAACCGCGTACTGCTATACGAGACCGATGCCGGTCAGAAAAGGGTTCCGATTACGGCCGGAGTCCCGCAGGGCTCGATCCTAGGCCCGGTGCTATGGAACCTCATGTATGACGGGGTCCTGAGACTGAAGTTCCCTCCTGGGGTCAAGATCGTCGGCTTTGCCGACGACGTAACCTTGGAGGTCTACGGGGAGTCAATTCCTGAGGTAGAACTAACCGCAGAACACGCGATTAGCACGGTGGAGGAATGGATGAGCGCGAGAGGCCTGGAGCTCGCTCATCATAAGACGGAGGTAGTTATCGTCAACAACCGCAAGTCGGCACAACATGCAGTTATCCATGTGGGAGAAATCGCGATCACTTCACAGCGAAGTCTGAAGTCTCTCGGAGTCATTATAGACGACAAGCTGACCTTCGGCAGCCATGTCGACTATACGTGCAAGAGAGCGTCGACTGCTGTTGCGGCACTATCGAGAATGATGTCCAACAGCTCAAAGGTGTGCGCCAGTAGACGTAGGTTACTGGCAGGCGTTGCCGTATCTATCCTCAGGTACGGCGGCCCGTCATGGTCAAGAGCACTGAGGGTAACCAGTTACCTACAGAAACTGGAGAGCACCTACCGCGTGATGTGCCTCAGAGTGATATCTGCCTACCGCACGGTATCACACGATGCATCCTGCGTGATAGCGAGCATGATGCCAGTCGGGCTGGTCATTCGGGAAGATGAGGAGTGCTTTGAGCTACGTGGAAATAGGGGAGCCCGCGAGCGCACCAGGGTGACCTCGGTCGCCAGATGGCAGCGTGAGTGGGACAACTCCTCGAAAGGTAGGTGGACCCACCGGCTGATACCTAGCATATCGAGCTGGGTGGGAAGACCCCATGGGGAAGTTCACTTCCACCTGACACAATTCCTGTCAGGCCATGGCTGTTTCCGTCAGTACCTCCACAGGTTCGGACACGCGGAGGTCCCAGTCTGCCCGGACTGCCCAGGTGTAGATGAAACTGCCGAACACATACTGTTCGTATGTCATCGGTTCGACGTCGAAAGAAGAGCAATGCTTGACGTCTGTGGCTGGGACACAACCCCGGATACCCTTATTCAGCGGATGTGTCAAACGGTGGAGAAGTGGAACGCAGTCTCGGCTGCTACCATCCAGATTGCCAGTAGGCTACAGGTAATCTGGCGAACCGAGAAACAGACGGCGGGCACGGCTAACTAGTGATTGGTTAGTTGGAGCGAAAAAGGCCAAGCGCAAAATAAGAGAGTGAATGGTCTGTTCATGCCGAGGCAGGTTGGCGCAGCGAATGGCAACCGCGTAAGGGGTAAACCCAGCCACCCCGAAGCAAGACAGAAGAGTGAGTGTATAGGCGTATAAGTGGACTGCCTCATGCCAAGACGGGAGGGTCGTAGCGTAGTATGTTGGAACTAAGCTATCGATGCCTCATGGCGTGGCAGAGGAGTGAAAGGGTGAGCATCCAAGTCAGTCTCACACTGCATGTTAAGGGTGAGCATAAAAGTCAGCCTCACAGGTTGGTAGAGGCTAGCACAAAAGTCAGCCTAGCAAGGAATGAAAAAGGTGAGCACAAAAGTCAGCCTCGCATGGTATGTCAGAAGTGGGGCCTAAGAAAAATGTCCCACATGGGATGCCAGAGGGAGTGACAAAGGTACAATAGAGTGGCACGATTGAGAGTGAATCAGGTGATAGGGTGAGCACCCAAGTCAGCCTCACATGGATGGGTAGGGCGAGGACAAAAGTAAGCCTAGTAAGGAATGAGTAAGGTGAGCACACAAGTCAGCCTCGCATGGAACGTAAAAGGTGAGCACAAAAGTCAGCCTCATGTGGGAGTGTTTGAGAGTGAATCAAAGTGTGATTGAGAGAGCACCCAAGTAAGCCTCATACAGGATGTATGATCGCGTGAGTGAGAGTGAATGAGTACATTTAGTACAGCCATCCCCCCAGAAGTAATACCGAGAGGTAGTTCCTGGGAGGAATGATGGCGGAGCCCAATGGAGTTTAGTCGGTATTAATGGCTGGTCACCATTCGAGTCCGACACGCCCCCAGTGCACCCCGTGTGGTAGATTGGACCCTACCGTTAGCACGTGTACTGGGCTAGGACATAAAGGTCTTCTCCATTGTAAAAAAAAAGAACAGTTTGCTAGAGCACTCCTGGACCGCGGCTCTCACCCTAGCTTCATCACCGAGGCGCTATGTTAGCGACTTCGGTTGAAACGTTGCAAGTTAAACTCGCCGGTCAGTGACATCGGTCAATCCACTGTCACTGTTCATTACGGTGGCGGATCCCACGCCACCTACCGCTGGCTGATCCCCAGTTCAACATTAGTCGGGGGATTGATATCATCATTGGCACAGAATTGTTCTTCCATTTTTTTGGAGAATAAACAATTTTCGCTAGCAACTACTAACGTTCTGGGATACGTTATCTGCGGAAGGGTTGCGTTATCTGCGGAAGGGTTGCGGAGCCAATCACAGAACAAACTTCCGTACAAAGCAGCCACGTGTGCACAGAAGACCTACTCGATAGTCAACTTGAACGATTCTGGGTGGTCGACAATTTCGATAAAGGTAAAGCGTACACCAGCGACTAGCAAGCTTGCGAGGACCACTTCAATGAAACAATTTCTCGTGGTTCAGACGGACGGTATATAGTTCGCCTTCCGTTGCGGCAAGAGATGTTAACGATGATTGGAAATTTGTATACTCCTGCACTACGACGGTTCCTGTCGATGGAAAAGAAGTTCGCCAACGATGAAGATCTCTGTCTGGAATATAGCAATTTCATTGAGGAGTACAACAGGTTAGGTCACATGGAGGTGATATCGCGCGCTTCGTGTAGCCCACAGTTTTTCTAACCCCACTATTGTAACCCTTCGGAAGACTCCTCGGCAAGAACGAAATAACATACCGATAAGATGTGTCATGCTGCAGGAACTCTAGGCAGAAGCTGTCCACGAGCGAAAACGTTGGTTACTTTCAATTAGTGATTGCGGCTACAAGTACATAATTAGAGCACGCTAATATTGAATTTCTTTATCATACCAATTATTCTAAACTTAAATAGATTATAACTAAGCCGGTTTAATCCCGATCAAATATTTACCCCGGGTAAGATGATAGTAATTGAATTTATATGAATTATAATTAAAATCATATTATAACCATTAGTGTTAGTTGGATTGGAGGCTAGGTTTCCCGGTCAAAGCGAGATAATCTACCCACGAGGGAACACTAAACGTGAGTGGACTATTATTTATAGTAATGAAAATGATATCATTAAAATGCTTGCAGGATATTTTTAACAAATCCAGAATAAATTTGTTACGATCACGGAAATACTGTTTTCTTCGCAATATTAAAAATCTCGTTTACCGCGACTCATAATCAACAATGCCCAAGAAATCCACAAAAAATACCGTTGACGAGGAGACCGATGTCGTGGAGAGTAGCTGCCAAGAGTGCGATGCATCCGACAACCAAGAGATGGTGCAGTGTGACTACTGCCAAAAATGGTCACACTTCACATGTGTAGCGGGCACCGAAGCCGTCGAAAATATGGATTGGTGCTGTAAGCGATGCACAAAGATGCTGCAGTAAGTAAAGCGCCGGGAGTTTCTCGAGAAGAAAAGCAAACTTCTCAACGATCTAGCAAAGTCTGAAGCGCCAGGAAGCGAAGTAGCATCAGAAGCCGGGGTTCCCGGGAAAGAGGTCGAACAATGGCTGGACAGTATACCGATGAGAAGGCCGCCTGAGAAACCGACAGCGCCGCCCCTAGAGGATGAACCAATTCATTCGAAGTGTTCAGCGAATTGTTTCACTGAAACGGGAGTTGTCAGGTTGCAACAAGGCAGGCTGTTTCAAAAGAGTTGCCTGTCTTTAATGGCTGCCCCGAAGAGTGGCCTATGTTTTACGCTACATTTATAAGCACCACCGAAATGTGTGGGTATTCATCGGCAGAAAATATGGTGCGTCTACAACGATGCTTGCGCGGCCGAGCACTAGAATCCGTCAGATGCCGGCTTCTGCACCCTGAGAATGTGAATGGTGTTATAGACACGCTAAAAATGCTGTTTGGGAGACCCGAAATTATAGTGCAATCCCTAATCGGAAAGGTTCAGCCACTACCAACACCAAGAGCAGACAAACTTAATACTCTGGTCGATTTCGGTATCGCCGTATCCAACTTAACTGCAACGTTAGAAGCATGTCGGCTAAACGAGTATCTCTGCAACATTTCATTACTGCAGGAACTCGTTGAGAAACTACCCCCGATGATTAAACTTAATTGGGCCACGCACCGTCGGTGTATAAAAAATGTAAACTTGAGTGAATTCAGCTCCTGGCTATACACTCTGGTCGAAGCAGCCTGTTCCGTTACCTCTCCCTTCACAGGAGCGATCAGTGATACCCCTTATAAACGCAAGACTCGGTAGAATTATGGATTTGTTAACGCTCACTCAGAAAGCGCCGACCCACGATCTGGACGCAACGAAGAGACCCTTACCACGTGGAGGGTGTGTCCCGCCTGCAACAGAAGATGTACGTCAACTGATTGCTGTCCGAGGTTCACGAGTATAGATGTAGAATCAAGATGGGTAATGGTACGAGAGCGCGGTTTGTGCCAAAGATGTCTACGTAAACACACCGGCTTATGTCGCTCGCGAAAAGGGGGCGGTGTCAACGGCTGCGGATACAAACATCATAGTATGCTGCACAACTATACGAGGGAAATCAATCAAACTACAACAAACCGTGCGCTCGCTGGTGAAGACAGTGGTGATAATACCGGTCCAGTGGAACCATGCAACACCAATAGAGGAATTACCGATTCCGTGTTGTTTCGAATAGTTCCTGTTATTCTACACGGTTCTCGAATGACAATTAAAACCTATGCCTTGTTTGACGACGGATCGTCGCTAACCTTAACAGACGAGGAAATAGCTGAAACCCTGCAACTACCTGGGGAACCGTATCCGCTTTGGTTAAAGTGGACAGGGGATACGTGCCAGCATGAAGGTAGCTCAAGACGATTGTCCGTTGAAATTTCTGGAACCGGACCAGCAGCGAAGCGTTATTATCTGGAGAACGTTCACACAGTAGACGATCTAAACCTACCAAGTCAAACGGTGAACATCAAAACCCTCGCGGAAAAATATCAGCATCTACGAGGAATTCCAGTTGATTCTTTCCAGAACGCCCGACCTCGCTTACTGATCGGTATGAATAATTGTCGTTTAGGCCACCCCATAAACAGCCAGGAAGGTATCCAAGGACCTGTTGCTTCCAAAACGCGTCTTGGCTGGGTCGTATTTGGGAACTGCTCCAATAACGTCGTTACGGAACGGAATGAGCTACTTCACCATAGCATGCACGTTTCACTCTGCGATCAACCAGATGAAACTGATCTTAACCGTTTGGTGAAAGAATATTTCTCTCTCAAAGGAATTGGAATTACCAAACCAGAAAACCCCTTGCTATCATCGGCTGACCAGCGGGCATCGAAACTATTACGTGAATATACTCATCGTAAGGGTGACCGCTATGAAAGTGGCCTGCTTTGGCGGTACGATGACATTCGCCTTCCAGATAGCAAACCGGCTGCTCTACGACGTCTGCTCTGCTTGGAGAATAGAATGCGCAAAAATCCCGCGCTGGCAGAAGCGATGCGAAATAAAATCCATCAATATTTGCAAAAAGGTTATATAAGAAAACTAACGCTTGCGGAAGTTTCAGTAAAACACCCACGCACTTGGTATCTACCAATATTTTCCGTTTTCAATCCCAATAAACCGGAGAAACTACACGGAAAACCGATTCATCACAATTTCAACTAAAATATTAGTTGAGTTTTTGGTTTCGTCTAGTTAATATTTGGGCGAACTAAATTTTTGTTGATAACAATAATCCAACGTTGTTGGTTTGATGCTGTCAGTTTCAGTCTGGACACGAACGTTTCATCCTAGCACAAAACTTAAAAAGCTAAAGCACAAAACTTGAAAAGCTACATGAGCTAAAGCTTGAAACGCTTGTCTCAGCTTGTAACGCTTGTTTTAGTCCAAACACAATTGCATATGCCGTTACACTACCTTTTCAGCCAAGACACAAACGACTAGAATTCAACTAATCTCATTGTTGAATTAAACTGCTTCATCGTAAAATACAACATAGGATATTTCAAACGTTTTGTTTCACCGACCGACGGATGAAAGGTA
This sequence comes from Topomyia yanbarensis, assembly GCF_030247195.1. Lineage (NCBI taxonomy): Eukaryota > Metazoa > Arthropoda > Insecta > Diptera > Culicidae > Topomyia > Topomyia yanbarensis. The sequence continues at coordinate 211,957,899 of NC_080671.1, read as the reverse complement.
TGGAATTAAATTGTTGAAAAATTCCGTATGTCAGTAATTCACACGTAAATATAATACAGAGTTATGTTTCTCATAATGTTATCTTTTTATAAACTGCAATCTTAAATGAGACGAAATAGCCAAAGGAATTTAAGGATTGTTGGAAATTGAGTGATTTGAATTTTAGAATAAAGGTATATTTTTTTCTATTTAGTCACAAACACTATCCAGCACTACAAAAAAACTTCATACTTATTCCACATCTAGTTTGGAATCTCAAACGATGAAAAATAATTATCATATTGCATATTACATTGGTTAATAATTGAAATGTTACTATATAATCAACTAAATCCGAAATAGAATGATTTTGACAATTTTCGACAATACTTTCAATTTTCAGTGCACATGTATTGAAAAAAATGTCAATAAAAATCATCCCTTTATTGAAATGTTTTTAAAGAAAAACTAGGTAAAACCAAAATGAGGTCAGTTGAATTTCTGTTTTTTTTGTGTACTGGTTCAGGTAGTTGCGTCCAGGATAAAACAAGCTTTCCAAGTTGAGACAACTACCTACGTGCTTAACCGTTATGCCCAGCGTGTATGAACATAGTTGCTGTCGCTACCTTGATGTATTTCAGTAAGGTGTGCATCTTAGCTACTTGCTGTCATTTCGTATGATGAGCGTCTTGAATCAAAATCAATAATAATTTTCAATAACTATTATTTGAGAATCTCTCAAAATTAAGAGAAAATTTAGTTACGTTATTCATTTTTCTGTTGAAATCAACTAATTAGGAAAACAAAAATTTGTTTTGTTATTTTCTTCATCGAATGGCTTTCAGTGTACGCATCGTGTGGGATGCCGCCGCATCCGTCCGAGGTGTCTCGCTGAACTCCGTGTTAATGACGGGTCCTGATCAGCTCACATCCCTCGCATCTGTTCTTCTTCGGTTTCGTGAGCATCGAGTGGCCGTCGGTGGCGACGTGCGTTTCACCAAGTTTTAGTGAAAGATGAGGATCAATACAGTCAGCGGTTCCTTTGGCGTAACACTGAAGGCGACGATCCAGATGTTTATGTCATGCAGGTCATACCTTCGGTGCTAGCTGCTCACCAAGCTGCGCACAATATGTTAAAAATCACAACGCTCTCCAGTTCTCTGAGCGTTTTCCCGATGCTGCAAATGCAATAGTGAAAGGTCACTATGTCGACGACCTGCTCATAAGTGTTGAAACACAGGAGGATGCCATTCGCCTAGCGAAAGGAGTTCAGTTCATACATGCAAACGCGGGATTAAAAATGCATCAATGGATATCCATTTCCAAGCAAGTACTTTGTGCATTGCAGAATGCACCAACTGCAGAAAAAAACCTGAGTATCGGTTCTGCAAGCTCTACCGAGAAGGTACTCGGGATCTGGTGGGATACATCAACAGATACAATTACCTACAAAATTTCACCCCAGTATAATCAGGACATTCTAAGCGGCAAACAACCTCCCACAAAACACGAGATGCTGAGAGTTCTCATGATGATTTTTGACCCTCTTGGATTGATAGGGCACTTCCTGATGTTTTTAAAAATTCTCCTCCAGGAAGTTTGGAGAAAAAATGTCGGTTGGGAAGAGCCGATACTGGAGGCCCAACAGGAAAAATGGTATCGCTGGTTGCGTGTATTACCGGACGTGGAAAACGTACGAGTACCGCGATGCTATCGTTTCAGTACCTCAGCAAGCTCTGCGAATAATGTACAATTTCATACGTTTGTGGATGCGAGTGAGGCAGGCTACGCGGCTGCAGTGTATCTCAGATTCGAAGAACTTGGGCAAATTGAATGTATGCGCTAAAACGAGGGTAGCCCCGCTAAGATTCGTCTCCATTCCTCGACTGGAGCTACAGGCCGCACTCATCGGTGCACCATTAGGTAGATCAATTGAAGCATCTCTTTCTCTTCGTGTTTGTCGTCGAGTGTATTGGACAGACTCTAGAAACGTGCTAGGTTGGCTCAGGTTCGACCATCGACGTTACACTCAGTACGTGGTCTATCGAGTCAGCGAAATTTTGGAATTAACTGATCCTAGTGAATGGTTGTGGGTTTCCACGAAAGATAACGTTGCCGATGACGGTACTAAATGGCATCGGAAGCCGGATCTATCATCCTCCAGCCGCTGGTTTCGGGGTCCAAACATCATTTGGGGTCGAGAAGATATCTGGCAACCAGATACCAGAACAATGTACAACACCAACGAAGAGCTACGTCCAGCATTCCTCTTATCTCATCGAGTTGCGATAACTGCAGTTGTGAATCCGGAAGATTTCTCAAGTTTGGGAGCGACTGCTAGGAGTTGTTGGTTGGGTTTTCAATACCTAAATAACCTGTACAAAAAGGCGAAATGTCTACCCATTCAAACCGTTCCATTGAACCAGGAAATCCTAAGTAAGGCACATAACTACCTGATTCGCATAGCTCAACGTCAAGCCTTCCCAGCAGAGCTTTCACTGATGTCTGCTGTAGAACCACGATGCTTAGTACCTATGCCAAGAGGAAGCACACTGTGCAACCTTTCTCCCATGTTAGATGTGGAAGGTATAATAAGGATCCATGGTAGGATCGATAATTGTAAATTTGCCTCCAGGCAAGCGAAAACCCCAATTTTGTCGCCACGAGACCACAGGCTCACTATATTAATCTTTCACGATTTCTATGAACGCTTTCACCATCAAAATCACGAGACCGTGGTTAATGAAATTCAACAGAATTTTTACGTACCCAAGATCAGAGTGACATATGGCAAAATCAGACGCGGTTGTAACACCTGTAAAATTCTAAATGCACAACCAAGGCCTCCTCTCATGGCAGACCTCCCACTAGCAAGACTGGCTGCATTTTCGCGCCCTTTCTCTTACGTAGGCGTGGACTATTTCGGCCCCTTCACAGTGTCTATAGGACGAAGGACAGAAAAACGTTGGGGATGATAACTTGTCTAACACTGCGGGCGGTCCATCTTGAAATTGCTCATTCGTTGACAACTACCTCCTGTATACTAGCACTGCGTAACTTTATGGCACGACGAGGTGTACCCACTGTGATATACAGCGACCAGGGAACCAATTTTAAGGGAGCTGATAAGGAATTGAAAATCGCCAGCCAGGAAGTAGACCATGACCGCATCATGAGAGAGTTCATCAGCACCAGTACGCGCTGGTCATTCATTCCACCTGTCTCTCCGCATATGGGCGGATGCTGGGAACGGCTGGTGCAATCAGTAAAAAAGAACCTTAAACAAGTTATGGCAACGAAAAGATTTACTGACGAAGTACTGCGAAATGCCTTGACAGAGATCGAGAATATCATTAAGAGTCGACCGTTGACTCACGTACCAGCATTAGAAGATGGCGTTGTGCTGACTCCAAATCATCCACTCTTGGGTTCTTCAAATGGATGCAAGCCACTTACCACGTTTGATGATAGTGCACATGGATTGATTCAAACTGTAACTTTACAAAAACCAAACCTATTGCGGTCGGAGACATCGTTATAGTTGTTGACCCCGACCTACCAAGGAACTGCTGGCCAAAGGGCAGAGTAATTGGCACAAAGCTGGCAACCGATCATCAAGTAAGATCTGCAACAGTTCAAACTATGAATGGGATATACGAGCGCCCAGCGGTGAAGTTGGCGGTTCTTGACATAGGGTCAAATGATAGTAATCCGTATTCTGCCTCACCTCATACTAGGAGGGAGTATTGTAACTTTTCGGAAGACCCCTCGGCAAGAACGAAATAACATACCGATAAGATGTGTCATGCTGTAGGAACTCAATTCAATTAGTGATTGCAGCTACAAGTACATAATTAGAGCACGCTAATATTGAATTTCGTTATTATACTAATTATTCTAAACTTAAATAGATTATAACTAAGTCAGTTTAATCCCGATCAAATATTTACCCCGGGTAAGATGATAGTAATTGAATTTATATGAATTATAATTAAAACCATATTATTACCATTAGTGTTAGTTGGATTGGAGGTTAGGTTTCCCGGTCAAAGCGAGATAAGCTACCCACGAGGGAACACTAAACGTGAGTGGACTATTATTTATAATAATGGAAATGATATCATTAAAATGCTTGCAGGAGATTTTTAACAAATCCAGAATAAATTTATTACGATCACGGAAATACTGTTTTCTTCGCAATACCCACCATGCCATCCACCGCCCTGAAAGCACAACTACGAAAATTCTAGTAATGTTTGACGGATCCAGTCGTGGTTCAACTCAACTTTCGCTCGACGACGCCTTGTTTCCTGGTCCTACAGTGCAGCCAGCTTTGTACTCAACGGTTGTTAACTTTCGATTGCCACGCTTCGTAATAACTGCCGATGTGGAGAAGAACACTCGCTATTCCAACACTGAGTGTTGGAATAGCGAGGAACGCAGACAGTTGAAGAGTTATTGCCCGCCAAACGGTGGAGAGTGAACGAGAGTGAATGAAGATGGGTGATATAAGTTTATGCGTCCGACGATGGCTGAAGAGCAGTAAGCCGAAACGTTACGTGTAATAATGGGAAAATTTGGAATTTTCATTTTAACCGAGAAAAGTCAACAAGTCCAGGAAATAAATATGTTGCGGTGACCATAAAATCTTATAAACACAAAAATGTTTGTACAAAGAATCTGGGTTGATAACATACAATGGGATGAAGAGCTGTCGGAAGAGCACAGTGTTTGGAGGAATCACTGTTCAATCTTCCAACTTCGTTAAATAGAAATTCCCCGAAGAGTTTTGTTGAACGCCAGACGTGAATATAATCTGTACTGTTTCTGCGACGCATCCCAGCGTGGGTACGGATGTTGTGTCTGCGTAGTCTCACCAGATGAAACTGGGAAGCTCCACTCTCGATTGCTTACTTCAAAGGCTCGTGTCGCTCCTCTACGAGGACAAACAATTCCAAGGCTGTAACTTTGTGCAGCGCTCTTGGGAAGTCAACTAATCGACAATCTTCGTAGAACAATCGAGTTTTCAAACACAGTCACCTATTGGACCGACTCCACAATCGTGCTGCACTGCATCAAATCGCAGTCCAACAACTGGAAGGTTTTCGTCTCAAATCATGTGATGGAAATACAACGCCTAACTAAGGGATCAGAGTGGAGGCGTGTTCCTACCGCATTGAACCCCGCTGATCGCATTTCTCGCGGCACGCTGGTAAGCGAACTTTTGGAAGACAAGTTATGGTGGCATGGTCCGAGCTACGCCACGGCACCCGTCGAGCTATGGCCGCAGCGTGTGATTTCGCAGCCTTCCGGACAGATGCTTCAGGAAGAATCCCGCGTTGCAGTTTCACTCCTTATCAGCCAAGCTGATTCACCCTTGATCGACAAGTTCTCCGATCTCGCGAAGCTGATCAGGACAGTTTCCTATTGTTATCGCTTCTGCAATAACTGCAAGTTGCCGAAGGAGAAGAGAAGCACTGAACTATTTACACCAAGCGATGGCCATTCCGCTCTGAAGGTTCTCGTTCACCTAGCGCAAGCTACCGCTTTTCTATCCGAAGTACGGCTCTATCAAGATCGTCGAAGAAGCCTAGTTAATCCAAAAGAACTTGGTTCGAAATCACCACTCAAAAACATAACCTGCTTTGAGGATACATTTGGGCTGTTCAGGCTCGATGGTCATCTCAAATACAAGAACGCTCCGTTCGACACCCGTTGTCCGATGATACTACCAGGGGATCACCAACTCAGCTGGTTGATAGCTCGCTCACTCCACGTCCAAACTCTTCACTCTGGACCAACTCTTCTACTTGCAACCATGCATAAACGGCTCTGGCCACTCCGGGGTCGTCGTCTCGATCGCAGAGTTGTACGTGAATGCATAACCTGTTACCGGTGCAATCCACGATTAACACACCAGCAAATGGCACCGCTTCCATCAGTACGCGTAACTCCTGCTTGAGCATATTCGGGGTAGGATTACTGCGGGCCGTTTCTCGTTCGTCCGTTTGTTGGGAGAGGAGCGTCGGTAAAAATCTACGTCGCGTTATTCGTGTGTTTAGTGGTGAAGGCCGCCCATCTCGAGCTTGCCGCCGATCTGACGTCGGTCGCGTGTATCAATGCCGCGAAACGTTTCGTGGCACGCCGCGGTCGAGTGCTAGAATTACACTGCGATAATGCGACTGCTTTCGTCGGGGCAGATCGTAAGCTTAAAGCTGCGTGCCAAGATTTCCGCGAACAGTTTCGTAATAAGGAGGGGGACAACTACTGCGTCAACAGCGGAATCACGTTTCGCTTCATCCCAGCCCGATCGCCGCATTTTGGTGGGCTATGGGAGGCTGGCATCACTTTTGTCGCATCATGGGATGCAAGGCGTTCAACATGGACCAGCTGCCAACCGTTGTGACCCAAATCGAATCCATCTAAAATTCTCGTCCTTTAGCCCCATTATCGGATTCTCCAGATGACATTTCCGCCCTAACCAACGACACGACTAGACACTGGCATTCCAAAACTGTATCGCAAATCTGACTACCCCTCAATGACTCAGGTAACTGGTACTGTCAAATTTCAAATTACACGACAAAATGCATGAAACTAGCAACACTTTGGAATCCGTTATTTATTTCAAATAGTTACCGTCGCAGTCCCTATGTTACGAAGGGAAAAATAAAATGACAACAAAACAAACCCAAAGTTTTACAGAATTATCTTTCCCGTTAGTCCTTGACTTAATGTACAGTAAAAGTGTTAAAATGGCAAACAACTCGGTAAGATTTTCAGAGAAACTTTTCCGTCTTTTGGTAATCTGATTTAAAATAAAAGAATAAGATCATTAATTTGTCTCTTCGATAGGTTAACGTTGTTGGGTTAACTAATCCGAAGTTGCAGTCATGCTAGTAAACCTAGTGGTGTTACGATCATAGTTTTTGAGGAGTAACGTGACAAGATTCAACCGAACAAGATGGCTTTTAGCGTTGGTTCCGTCCTATAAAATTCTCAGAGCATCGAAAAATAAAAGTAATTTGCAGAGCTCTCGTTTATTGAAAGTTCACATATACTTGATCATTGATTCTTCCGCCCTCTCTGCTTCGATTGGTGCAAATGAATGTTACTACGAAATATGAACAGATGACCGCTCTTATAAACATCAACAAAGTGATATCGCAGCTCCATACTTGTTTTTCGAATAATCTGGTGCGAGAAAACTCACTTTTATAAAAGTTGTAGCTTGAATATAGGGTGATGAGCCCATTATCGCTATGTTTCTATTATCACGCTACCCATTTGAAGCCGTTGGTTAGAGCAGTGTCTGCCATCTTTGTTTAACGCATTGAGTCAAATGGTAGCGCAACAATAGGGGCACTCGATTCGTGTTTTCGTTGCGCTCAAACACGAGAATTTCACTGTTTTCAGCGCATGTATGTTATGATATTGGTACTTAACAACGAAGCAAAACTGTTGATGTCAATTTGTACGCATTCCATTGTTTGTATTCCGAGTAATTAATGAATCAGTGAGGCGCCCTCCTTAGTATGTTGAAAATAGGCACTTCACCCTATATCCCACTTCGATTGGACTGTTGTAGTTCATCCCAGCGTATGAAGTTTATGTATTATCAAGAACTTTGATAACAGGCCCAATACATGTCTCATTTGGTGTTTTCAGTTCATCCGTGGCAACATATCCAAAACGATGTATAGTCGGCTGCTTCAAGCCAAGTATCCCGTTCATTTTTTAATCATAGCACTATAAAGTTTTCGAAAAAAATCTGAAAGTACTAAAAAGGTTTCAGGTTTGAGATCATTATTATTCTATCTGGAGACACAAACCTGCTGAGACTGAATACCATGCTGCGAATATTCATACAGAAGCGTTAAATGGAATACGACATCTGTAAAAACAATTTGAAATCGATAGAATATATTTTTTTCGCGATCACGAAATTGTTGGATAATTATTTGTCTCAGCGGCGCATGCACCAGACCTGCAAAGAAAATTCTTTTATTCTTTCCACCCGAAAAATACCCAACAAAATCCTCACTAGACTGTCAGTATACGCACAACCGCCCCATGTCCAATGGGATTTGCTATACATATTGGACAATTATGCGTAAAGTGCAGCATGGTGTTCCTAAAACCGTTATTAACAAAAAATGACCATAAATTTGCCATACGGCATTCGAAAGATACAGTATCCAAGCATCTTCTTAGTGAATTTCAAAATGATCCATCGAGGGATTCGAGAGAAATTGCAATTTGAAATTTTATGACACGTTTCATAAGGCTACCAGCAAACACCAACGGGTTTGGTCCTATCTCTACAAACAAAAAAATTTTTGTCTACTTATTTAGTACATAGCATTCGAAAGATATAGTAATCAAGTATATCTCCTGTAAGTTTGAAAATATTTCATTGACGGAATCGAAATTTATAACGGTTTGGATGTGGTATGCGGTCATAGATGGGTTTTCTACCAGAATTCAAGCGTGAATCCATGTTTGTACATTGACTATTTAGATCGTTTATACGTGCCGCGGTTTTTAAAGGAAAACCTGACCATTTAATTACATAAATATAATGCACAAAAGGTGTTATTTATATGGTACACTGAAAAAATATGAAAATAGGGTTGTCTACCAAACGTTAAATATAATGTGTAAATTAAAAAAATGGATAAAAGTCGGAATGTTTACTTCAAAAGGCCATATCTCAATGGTTTGTTGACCGATTCTAATTATTTTTTCATTATTGAACAAGTAGACGTTTCATCGTTAATTTACATTAAGAAGAATATAAAATAGAGTTGCCTACTTCAAACAATAGACAGCATAATTATCCTCAATTATATGTATTATCACTATTTAGTGAATATCTTTGTATTCAAAACGATGACCTATACTTTAGTTGAATGCAACGAACGCAAACTACAAATCTCGGCAAACGTATGATTACGGCGTAAAAGCCAACTGTCAAAATTCTCTTTGAAAGCAAATTCCGGACAAACCGTTACTGGCTGAATACAGTTCACATCAGTTAATGAAAGAGAAAACTTTTCTCTTACGTTTACTACCAACGTTTGTGCTTGGTGAGTAACGGTTTGTCCAGAATTTCCTCTCAAAGTGAATTTTGACAGTTGGTTTATACGCCGTAATCATATGTTTGTCGAGAAATGATGGAAAAATAAAACCATAAATTTAAAAAATATGAAGGTATATGCTGATTCAGATCAATTTATGTTATGATAGGTTTTTGTTGGAAATTTTGTACAATCGCTGGTTGGGTTGACAGATGTTAAAACTGGTCAAAGGGGATGTTATTAGTACAAGTTCATCTGCTCATATCTCTAACTATTGTCAGTTTTATTGTCGAATTGAACTTATTATGAGAATTTGACATTCAGATGTTTATACAGCAATTGCAAGCAACTAGTATATAAAAATGGATAGGCAGCTATTTTTAAAACAAAAATATTAACTAAATAATGATAATACATATAGTTGAGATCAACTATATCGCCTATTTATTGATGTAGATGACTCTTTTTTTTATTCTTCTTAATGTAAATTAACAATGAAATGTTTACCTGTTCAATAATGAAAAAATAATTAGAATCGGTCAACAAACCATTGAGATATGGCCTTTTGAAGTAAACATTCCAACTTTTATTCATTTTTTTAATTTTCACATTATATTTAACGTTTTCCTTTAAAAACCGCGACACGTATAAACTATCTAAATAGTCAATGGACAAACATGGAGTCACTTGAAGTCTGGTAGAAAACCCATCTATGACCGCATACCACATCCAAACCGTTATAAATTTCGATTCCGTCAATGAAATATTTTCAAACTTGCAGGGGATATTCTTGATTACTATATCTTTCGAATGCTATGTACTAAATAAGTAGACAAAAAAATTTTTGTTTGTGAAGATAGGACCAAACCCGTGGGTGTTTGCTGGTAGCCTTATGAAACGTGTCATAAAACTTTAAATCGCTATTTCTCTCGAATCCCTCGATGGATTATTTTGAAATTCACTGAGAAGATGCTTGGATACTGTATCTTTCGAATGCCGTATGACAAATTTATGGTCATTTTTTGTTAATAACGGTTTTAGGAACACCGTGGCAGTATAGCAATCTACAATGGACAGGAGTACGAGGTCAGGTCTAGGTACAGGTTTCTGATAACGAAGTTTTGTGAGAATAACAACAAAACAACAAAACAGAATTAAAGACATTTTCACTGAGCGGTTCCAGGGTCATGAAAATCACATCAATTTTTTTTTTCAATTTTGACCCAAATACGGTTATTAAAAAATGTAAGAATTGTGAGATGAATTGATGGACGACTTAGTTGACTGGTTGTTTATTGGGACGACATGCTTCATGACAGCTTGAAGTAGTGGTTTCCAGCTGGTATAATCAGATGGAAACCTCAATATTCCGGTTTTATTCGTGCTCTGATGCTCTTGTAAAGATTTCTATATCATCTGCTTGGGAGAGATAGGCGTCAGTCAGATAGTCAGAAAATCATTTATCGCTAATCCGTGTTGCGGTGCCATATTGTAAACACAGGGACAGACATTGATAGGGTTCTACCGAAAACGAAAGAAGGGGAATATTCAAATATTCAACACACAGCCAAACAACATTCTATATGTGAGTTAACACCCATTTTTTCAATCCGTTTTTTTGATACGGTACATTATGTTTACCTGTAGGTGCCAATTTTCTATATTTTACCTTCTAAAAGTTCTTAAAATTAATTATATAATAATTGGTGCGATCATTTTTGAAGACTAGGAATCCAGTTGATAATTTTTCAAAAAAAAGGATATTGGTTTAAATTAACACTAGGGGAAGCACATAACAGAGACAGCGGAGAGAGGGGAACAACAATGATAGTTAGGAAGCCGTTAAACTTGTAGTTTTATAGCGGAGGAAAATCTACGATACTATTGACATATTCGGACTGCCAAAATATCACGAACCAGGATGTGCCGGCGGCTTCAGATTTCCAGTGTCTTCAATTAAGCACAGAGGTGAAAGTGGAGATATCGCGTAGTAGGGGTTTGAGGCGGGTCAGTAACACGCCGAGTTGGTGCCGCACAATCCGAGTTGTTGACTAATTTCTGTTCTCATCGATTCGCTTCACTGTTACGGCAAATGTTGCAGTGCTTGGTGGGCAAGAAAACTAAAATGAAACATATGAGAATAGAAAAGATAACTAAATTTGGATATTAATTGATTTTAACAACAGGCAGATAAAGGACACATAGGGAACATCTCAACATGCCAGAATCGGGTCTCCAGCCAGGATTTTGTTTCGGAAAGCGTCTAAAAAGTCAATGCACAAATTAATCAATAAAAACAGAAATAAGTTTTGAATGATTCTTAGTTCAAACAAACATAAGAAAACCAAAATTCCTAAAAATGTAATAGCATTTAAAATGACAATTTTCTCAGAGATGGCTGGGCCGATTTGCACAAACTTAGTTTCAAACGAAGCGTATAAGTATTTTCTCTAGTAGTATTCTCCCGTAGGCTGTTAGTGATTTTTCTGGTCTATCAGAGCTCCAGAGTTACAAGGCCACACAGTAATTTTCCATCAGTATAGTATCAAGATGATGCTACATTTTTGAAATGATTATTCTTCGTCATTTTTCTGCACCTAGGGATACAGAATGTCCTTTTTGAAGCTGTCGTACCTTCGATGCCCCTAATAATCGACTTGGTGACAAGTACTTCGAAACTTACGGCTGGCGTTTTTTCAACTTTCACAGTTAGCTGCTTTTCACTGCATATTTGCAGGCCCAAAAACTACACCGGTCGAGATGAAATTTCACTGCTAGTAAATATCTAGCTATTATAGTCTTGCTTTTTCCAAAGGAAGCTTTGCACCTGTTTTTTGCAAGAAACAAGGCTAATGTTTGTGCACTAAAATTACGAGCGAAACGAAACTCGCGATGAAGAAAAGGAGTATATGTTGTAAACATAATATGGTTGCTATACAGCAACAGAAAATCAAATAAACAAAGAAGTGTTGCTGAAGAATTCTTTTTTTAACTGTTTCGGGGGGTGACTCAATGAATTGGTAACTGGCGGTAAACTACTCGGACATTTTTTCATCAGAAAGTTACATGAAGTTTCAGTTCGTGTCGTTGCCCTAAACCCCGGTCATTTTTTGATCGGAGAGCCCCTCTGTGAGTTGAGTTCTAATCGCTTATCACGCTTATAGGACATGAAACGGTCGGTACAGGATCTATGGCGACGCTGGCCCAGAGACTATTTGAGTCAATTGCAACAGCGTTCTAAATGGAAGCAAGCTACAAAGGACGTGTGCGTTGGTCAACTGGTGCTGTTGAAGCAAGACAATACCCCTCCACATCAATGGCCGTTGAAGCGAATCGTCGACACAACCGTAGGGCACGATGGACATGTTCGTGTTGTGGTCAAAACGGCCACGGGATGTTATAAGCGTGCGGTAACGGAGATTTCGGTGCTTCCAGTTGATCCAGACGAAGACACCGTAGAGAAGCAATCCACTTCGTCTACAAGTGGTCTGACTGCAGAAGGTTTGGCATCGTAGATCGATTTCACCCGCTGAACATTGAAACGGACTGTTCCAACGCGGCCGGTATGTTAGCGACAACCACAATGCGAGAAACATTTATAAAATTAAAAAAACCATTACCCTAATTACACATCATACTGTATGCACACACCCCTCGATTCAGTTCCCATCTATTTTATATAAACCTAATTTTTATACACACATACACCTATTGAACACAACATGTAATTAGCAGGAAGCAATGACACAAAAGTCAGTTATATTAAAACTTTCGAACAAACCACATCTCGTTCTTCGTTCATTTACCGAAAGGTCCAGGCAACCGCACCCGCAGTAGCTTTCATACGTCGGTTTTCAAGTACGCGATCGGTCATTGTCGAATAATTTCCGCCGTCAAATATCTCAACGAAGTGAAATAAATCCCGTCGTACACGTATGTTGCTGCTGATGTTGGAATTACATTTACTGCAGGACCTGAGCAACGGAATTGGCGATTGTTATTGATGTGTGTGTTTTAGCTTATTTTTGGGGGGAATGTTGGTGGCTCCTGGAATTTACTGTTGTTGTTAATGTAAACTGCGGTCTTGAATTGAATAGTTGTTACGGTGGTTGATTTAAGATCCTGGAGCAGCTGTTGCTGATGCTAAGCTGGTGATAATGGTTTGAGTAGGCGTAATGGTTGCAATCACATTTATTATAATTTTCTCCTTGTCCTGACAAAAGGTTTATAAACCAGGCTCTCGTTCGATTAATAATTAATTAATTACAAATTAATTCTTTGGACATTGATTTTTGGCCGGGCGGTGAAGTCAACGACATGACTAGACACTGGCATTCCAAAACTGTATCGCAAATCCGACTACCTAGTGACTCAGGTAACTGGTACTGTCAAATTTGATGTTTGGTTAAAAAGGCATAAAACTAGCAGCACTGATGAATCTGTTGTTACATATTTCTAATAACTGTAACCATCAGTTACGCAGGGAAAAATCAAAAATCGGAAAAATATTGCGGCTAGAATTTTCGAATCCTCAAGATACTAAATTTTTGCAAATACTGCTCTTAACTTAGGAAAATGCCAAAAGAAACAACGGCAAGTTTTCTGTGAATAAATCCAATTTAAAAATATCATGCGCTAATTAGTTTACATACTCTACTTTTAAGTTAAAAACAAGCCTCCAGCAGTGATTCAAATCACCGAAGTAAAAAAAAACGATGCCGCCGAATGGATCAACTATACCAGCAGCGGAAGCGAAACAACGGATATTCTGCGCTAAAACTATATATCAAATACACCAAATTCTTTTTTTGCACGGGGGATGCGTTCCGTGCAAAAAAAAACCGTGTAAAAAAATCTGTGTTATTTCGAGAAACCGTGTAAAAAAAATCCGTGCTATTTCGAGAAACCGTGCAAAAAAAATCCGTGCTATTTCGAAAAACCGTGTAAAAAAAAATCCGTGTTATTTTGAGAAACCGTGCAAAAAAAAATCCGTGTTATTTCGAGAAACCGTGCAAAAAAAATCCGTGCTATTTTGAGAAACCGTGCAAAAAAATCCGTGTTATTTTGAGAAACCGTGTAAAAAAAATCTGAATTTTTTTATTAACAGCTATTTGGTTATCGTACTTAACAATGAATACTGTTGGACATGTTAAATGCACAAGGGGGCTGTCAATGTGCCCAGTAGAAGTTTTTTAATTTTTCGAGGAGGTTTTTTTAGAAAGATGTAAATTTTTTATTCGTTAAAAGAAATTATTGTCCGTTGAAAAGCAATAGTTAAAATGGTAAAATGTTTCAACTATTTATAGTTTGTTAACTTTTTGTAGATTACACTGTGCTACAGCGATTTTAAATTTTTTAAATGAACTAGTATAGCAAATGCGATACAAAGTAATGTACACACGAAATTTTGAAGCAAAAAAACATTTTTTGGGACCTTTGTCACAACAAAATTAGCTACGTTGTCATTTTCAGCCGATTTTCGGTTTTGTAACATTTTTTGAACGAAGAAAACTAGACCTTTCGAACAGTATGCGGTCATATACAGTTTGGTACGAAACATTGTTCGATTCTGGGACAACAATATCAAAATTGTCATTTTTTTGCGATTTTTTCATGTAAATGGTTATCTTCTCATTAAAAGAATTTTCATGAAAAGTAAAAAAAATCATTGTGATACAAAGACTCTCTTGCGCAATTGAAATGTCAGAAATTGTCAATTTTCAGCGGCCTATTGATTGGCTTTTACTTAATTAAATACTCTTTCCTGATAAGAGGCAGCAATTGCCATTTTGCAATGTTGACAGACCCCTTCTTTGCAATTAAAATTTCCAAAACTGCACTTTGATGAAAAATTATTTCCTGCAAAGCTGAAAATTCGCTACTTTACACTTAGCGAATCTAGTTTTTTTAACGACTGCAACCTGTGCCTTGGTGGATATCGGTCCGTCCCGCGAGGCAAACTTTGCAAAATCGTACGAAATGGCGACGATAAAGTTTTGTGCATGTGTGTCTCAAAAAGTGTGATGTCCTCTAATTTGTCTAATTCTGAAAAATTTTCTCCTGTCAGTGCGTTTGAGTCGTCTGTATCTATACTAAACCAATTTAGAATTAGAACCGCCTTTTGTCTTGTACCTATTCTTTTCTTTCGTCTCCTAGGTCTGAAGCGGATCAATCGACTATTAATAAATATGATAAAAGATGCCAGCAGTATTATTCGCAAATACTTTATACACTACAACTGTGCTATATTTCTTCTCGATCTTATAACAGAATTTGAAAATTTCTGTTCTAAATAGTCGATATTGGTAGTTGTTATGATGTACCAATAAGCTAGAGTAGTGACAATATTTTTCAGTTCCACAGATACAAACTCCCTTTATTGGATACTTCAGAGTTATTCGCATCTGCTCTCGGAGACCACCAATCCTCTAAACGACTCAATCTGCTCGAACCGAATGCACATTTATACCACTGAGCATTCAACTCGAACATATCACACCGAGAAAGCGATTTGATATTTCCAAGAACCAAAGCTCGAGTGAAACAATCAACATTCTCGTAGGTGCCAGTCCTGCACATCTTCTTGGAACCAGCTAACATATCCAAGCTCGACAGCTAGCAGAATTCACATATATCTCCAGCCAAGCGAAGTGATCAGTTCACTTGTAAGTAGGACCACTCATCCACAAACCAGTCATGAACACATCCGTACCAACGAGAATTGATCATACCAGACGAAGGCCACAGGTCCAGCACCAACTTGTCCCATCTCAGTAAAAAAATAGACTTGTGCCTGTCCCTAACTCTTTGAAAGCTCTATTTAATCAGAGATCACTAATGGGTTGATAAAAAGAAACATCAGTCGTTATCTACTCAGACCAAACAATACGTATTGCGTATCCCTGCATATTAAAATCTCTGCTATCAGTTTCTAGCTTATCAAACTGAACAAGCAAAATTAATATACTTTGTGTAGTGGCACTACACTTGGCCATATACCAATTGCTCCATTGCCAATGCGATGTGATATATGAATCGGAATATTATTTGATGATATCTAAAAAGCATACAATCCTAGAAAAACCATTGCCCAACATTATTGATTTCAAACTACCATAACTTGAATTTTGAATAATTTCCTAAAATTGAAAAATACGCGATTTTTACACATTGGCAGATCATCCCCATTTGCATTGCAAATATCCAATGCCATTTATTTTCATCTGCCGTTACTAAATGCCTATTAATTTTTTTTGCCCGGTTTCTCGAAATAACACGGATTTTTTTTGCACGGTTTCTCAAAATAACACGGATTTTTTTTGCACGGATTCTCGAAATAACACGGATTTTTTTTACACGGTTTCTCGAAATAGCACGGATTTTTTTTGCACGGTTTTTTTTTCACGGGATGATCAAATCATTAAACTTGTATATCGAAATAGGTATTTTATACATAAAAATCGTATTATTTTGCAAAACCGTGCAAAAAAGTCGTGCAAAAAAAACCGTGCAAAAAAAGTGCGTGCAAAAACAGAATCCGGTGTATGGTCAATGAGGAGAATCGCAGAAGGAGATCCAGTAGGCTTGGATCATATGAAGTGCATGATACACAAACGAGATTGATTGCCGCCAACTGGTGCTTGTATTCACCTATCTGAACATTAGCCACTCAATCTGGAAGATATGATTTTTAATAGTCTTCTATTGGCCAATGCCTTTGGGACCGCTATAAGAAGTTTGTCATCATTTAGTTCAGCTGTCACTATGCAACGGTTTGGCCTTACTAAAACTGATGCAGTATGTGGCGTTTTAGGCGACGAATGCTACCTGAAATGGTACCAGCAACCGAATCCGAAAATAGGGTCAATTAGGGTTCCAATGTGATCAATATTACCGTACGCAATGATTTTTATCGATGGTTTGCATGAACTAAATTATTGGCACTGCGATTTGTTGGTTGTTATTGAGATTGGGACATATACAAATGACGTTGTTTTTCTCTGTGATTTTCAACCCCCTTTGCCCCTCACAGCTTTTCAGCACTAAATTCTAACCTTCCCCTTTGAAACAACGTTTTCTCTAAGACCTGCCCCACTTCTTCCGCACGCCGCGAATGAAACATTTCCAAGTATTTTGATACAATTTGTCTCTCACTATGTAGTGGGTGGAAACCACCCCCTAGCAATGATTTACAGGGTCGTTTACCGCAACGTAGACCGAGTTAACGCACACACCTAAAAGGTTCTCAATCAATGAGCATGACCGGTAGAGAAGATGCTCACCAACTCCGACAATGTTTCACTACTCAGGCTGAAAACAGTTTCTCGTAAACGAGGGGTGCTCAAAAGCTCAATTAATCGTCTTCTTTGCAGTGGACTATTAAACAACCGAGGGATGGAAGCACTTTAAAGTCCGCAAACAGAAATATAGGAAACAAAGCAAATCTGATGTAAATTAATTTAATCCCTATCCTTATTCTCCTATACCTTAATCCTAAAACATCATCACTTATACCTAAACTATACTATTTCTTCCTACTTCCTAACTGTGACGTCACACATGTACCTGAGGTATCCGGAGATGCTTCCTGATGATGATGTGATGAACCCGGTCGACCAGGTGAATTGTCCCCGTTGACGTTCGATATGTCCTGGTGGTTTTGACCACCGTAACGATGATAACTCGACGATGACGGGGTCGTTCAATTGATGTGGACTGATCATTCACAATTGACCACTCCCGAACGGTAATTTTAGCTGCAGCATATGAAGACCAAGATGACGATCGCTGCTTCCTATTCCTGCCCGGAACTTGCAACTGTCCAAAACGGTGCGTTGCCCGGATGGATACAAAGGAGGACGACAATAGCGAATCAGTGTTGGCGGCGATCCTGCCTTGCTAGACCGTTATCAATGGCCGGCGAGTATGTCGACATAACAATGGCGACAATCCTGTCCCGCTCGACAATTAACAATGGTCGGTGCGAATGTCGAATTAGCGATGGCGACGATTCTTCCGGCACGCGGCTGGGCTTCCTGTCCGTGTCCACTCGATCCAGTGACGGATAACGATCGGTGGTTTTGGTTCCGTGTAGTCTTCTGTGGGAGATAATTTGGAACCGTGTTCCTAAGAACAAAAAAAGGCCCTGGATGGACCTATCCCAAAGGATATCAGTACATATACATGTAACGTCACCCTACCCTAACTATTAATAGATTTTTACCTTTTTCTTGCTAACTTCCTTTTACAGTTAATGCGCGTCCTTCGTCCTCCTAATAAATTGTACTGTTCTTTTTAACGTGTCTTGTATCTGTAGATTTATAAATTTTAACATTTTAACCAATCTTATTCAGTACTATAATATTTTACTATTAACTAACCGTACTACTAAATAATAGGCCAAATACTTTTAAGTTCCATTTTCATAGGGTTATAAATAATCTTTTTACTGGAATTAAACAAGCAATTAAATCACAATTTACACCACATGTTACTATTTTTTTCTAACCTAACTTTAACGATATTGAACCCGTCGCGCACTACTAAGCTGGTTACTAGTCACGGACAGAAAGAGGACGATTATTCCCGAGCCAAGCTATTTATAGGTCTAAGATTTCACGAGAAAGGACGAAAACATCCGATAATCTACGAAAATAACATAGATTTGACATGTCCATAAGGTTTGGCAACACTGACGCTAGTGGCTCCATCGGTGAAGCGATGGCAGCAACTCAATTGTCAAACTGCTATAATCGAGCATAATATTTATGGCGATTTCGCTTGAACCTGAAACTGAGTCAGGTTCTAACCCCAACTGCTGTCAGTTCATACATTTTGACAGCAGTTGGGGTTAGGAACTGACTCAGTTTCGCTTCAAACGAAAACCACATTAGAGTGTGGACGCACTGATCTAGCTATCTGTGGATACGACTCTGAGAGCCGTAAGCTCAAACGCGTACTAACTATTTTTAAACCGGACTAAGGGCATGTTCAGGAGTGTTTCAATTCTAGATTCAAAATTTATAACAGTTCTAGATTATAAAACTGAAAATTTTAAAACTAAAACTAGTGTTCACCAGCAGTAGTTTTATCGAAAGTTTCATTTCGTTTGGATATATGTATTAGTGCAATATCCAAACAAAAAAATCTATCCTGTTAACCTTGCCCTATAGCTGTACTTTCTACCGCGATTCGACTCGAGAATTATCAAATTTAATTCACATCAAATTGCATTAAAAATGGATAAATGGTACGACGAAATCTACAACACGATAACGGAAGATGATCAGTTTGAAGATTTACTCGAGTTTATGATTACAGGTATGTTTTTCGTTATAGAAAATCACTATCTGTGAGAATGAACAAATTCCGTATTTAATTCCTGAAAGTTGCATTAAAATCGTTTTTTTTTTTTGTTTTATGGAATTAGATGAATGCAAAATTAAAACAAAATCGTGGAAGGGATCGCAGCCCGGAAGACAAAACATAAAAAGAGATTTCGAAAAAGCACAGAATGCAACCATGCGAGATTATTTTGGTGAGCAACCAATCTACGAGGAGCGGCTCTTTTTTAGGAGGTTTCGAATGTCGAAAACCATGTTCATCAGAATTCGCAACGATATAGAGGCTCGGAATGATTTTTTCAAAAAAAAAAGTTAACGCTGCTGGAACGCCAGGGTTGAGTGCTGATTAAAAATGTCTGTCAGCAATTCGTATGCTCGCTTACGGATCGGCCGTGGATGCAGTGGATGATTATCTGAGAATCGGCGCGTCCACAGCACTTCTATCTCTTAGAGTTCTGCAAGACAGTAGTACAATTGTACGAAAATGACTACTTAAGGTTCAAGTTACCTTTTTTAAGCATGTGTTAGAATTGAACGCTTGGTAGTGTGCGTAGAAAAATTTGTGTTCAGCTTTGCCACCGGATTATCCATTTAAACCTTTTTAAAACTCTAAAAGAAGAATATCAGTCGATTTATTAGATCATCAAGATTCAATTCATGCAAAATACCTGCTGGAAAAACCATCGGCTTAGCTAAATGGTGCTTTTGAAAAAGTGGCTGTGGTTTTTTCATTGCGCAGTTGTGTTGCGTACCCCAGCTCGGTGTGGTAGTGTGATAAAAAATCACAGCCACTTTTTCAAAAGCACCATCCAGCTAAGCCGATGGTTTTTCCAGCAGGTATTTTGCATGAATTGAATCGTGATGATCTAATAAATCGACTGATATTCTTCTTTTAGAGTTTTGAAAAGGTTTAAATGGATAATCTGGTGGCAAAGCTGAACACAATTTTTCTTACGCATACTACCAAGCCTTGAGGTAACTTGAGCCTTAAGATCACCGACCAGTTCTGATATTGCTCGCTTGATGGCAGATAACGAAAAGAGGGGTTTCCCTGGCATGATCGGCAGCATTGATTGCATGCATTGGCAATGGAAAAATTGTCCTGTGGCACTCAAAGGTACATATTAGATTTATTCCAGTAGTAGAATTCTCACATACCCATGGTTAAAACTTTTATTATGATTTATAGGACAATATCAAGGAAAAGAGGGCAAACCAACAATTGTCCTTGAAGCCATCGCCAGCCACGATACACGTATATGGCACGCATTTTTCGGAATGCATGGCAGTTTAAACGACATAAATGTGCTAGACAGATCTCCGCTGTTGTGTACTGCTATAAATGTAAGTGTTTCATAGTATTTCAAAGTATTACTTTTTACCAGCTTTGTATTGTAACATCCGAATTGGAATTCATCCCAACATTCGGTACATTATGTCGCACAAGGCTACGTCATATAGCCCGGATTCAATGTGTACATATTAATCTGAACGTTATGAATCAACAGTTTCGATTTTTAAATCGTTAAATGAAAAATGTGACAATTTTTTTTCAGGGAAGCATTCTGAACGGAACTTACGAGTTGCGTGGTAAGCGCCGTACAAAACGGTACCTCCTTGCAGATGGGATTTACCCTGATTGGCCGATTTTTGTAAAAACGATCTCAAACCCGTCGACAGCCAAGGAAAAACTATTTGCAAAAATGCAGCAATCCGTCCGCAAAGACGTGGAACGAGCGTTCGGTGTCCTACAGCAGTGTTGGCATATTATAAAAACTCCATGTCGTATTTGGGATGAAGATACAATTGCAAGCATCATGAGGACGTGCATTATACTGCATAATATGCGCATCGAACATCGCGACATTGATGAGCACTGTATAACAGCCATGGAGAGTACGCAAATGCCTTCCGCTTCTGGTGTGGAGTCTAGTATCGTCGGGACTTTTGCAGAATATTGCAGTATCAGGCCAGAGCTTAAAGATGCATCTTCATATATGGAATTACGGAAGGACTTAATAGACCTTTCTCGTCCGACCTAACCCCCTTTTTTCTTATTTTTATTCAAAAGACTACACATTTTACATTTCTTATAAAAGAAATGTATAGAATTCGCTCAAACTTTCAAGATTTTTTCCGAGGCCCGGCGGGCCGAGTCTTATATACCAATCGACTCAGCTCGACGATTTGGGACAATGTCTGTGTGTGTGTGTCTGTGTGTGTGTGTGTGTGTGTGTGTGTGTGTGTGTATGTAACGGACAAATTCTCATTCGTGTTTCTCAGCAATGGCTGAACCGATCTTATCCAAACCAATTTTAAATGAAAGAACTAAAAAACAGTATGAACGCTATTAATTTGTTTTTGATTCTGATGTTTAGTTTCCAAGATATGAATGTTTGAATGCGTAAAAATGGCGTTTTTTGCAGTTTTTTGAAATTATCTGCCGAAATTGACAACATAGATTAACAATTTATATGTTTTTAGACAGCTTTAACGAATACCTTTCGAACAAGCTATAGATTGTTGAAATCGGACTATTATCAAAAGAGATATTTAACATTAAATGCGGACGAAAGATTTTTATCATTTCCCATTGCCAGAAATGTGACCAAAAACATGTAATCTATTATTAACGCCAAAACGGCTTATTTTAGGTCAATAGTACCTTCGGAGAATTTAATGGAGGCAATATGCCCTTTCTTTTGGTATTGTGCTTTTGTTGATTAATCCCCCTATGAGTGAGATATTTTCACAAATTTTCTTGGAAGTGATTATATCGAAATGATGTCTTCAGCAAATTTGTAGCTCTTACTTTTGCGAATAACTTTACTGAAGACTTCAAATATCTATTTTGAATATTTTAAAAGTTATGGCTTGTTGTTTGTTGATTACTCTTTGTTACCTATTTATTGTACAATATAGTAATAATCCATTGAAATAAGCTAAACATTATTTCGATAAAACGAATTTTGCATTTCATTTTACTATCTACAACAGCTAGAAGTAATCACCGAACACTTCCAAGTTGTCTGGAAGGAACTTGATAACTTATCAGTGCAAAAATGTTCATTTGTGCGAACCTTCTGACTGCAATTTTTCTAACTAATGACCATCGGATCGATCTGAAACATATCGGAAAATGAAAAGCCAAATAAATAACTCCAAGCAACGGCGTAGCCCAGAAAAGGTTTTGGGGTTTAACACCATACAACCCCCCCCCCACCACACCCAAAAAAAATATTGGATTGAAGTTAAAAATTTATTGATTCAGACTGATTTAATTCAATATTACAATAACAATTATCTGATCCGTAGATTGATAACCTGTTGTTGTAAACATCATGAGGACTTTTGATAAATTGTCGGAATGGGGTCCTGATATGTAACTGATCTATTGGTCTTGATTTCACAGTTATCTAATTGCATCAATATCAAATTCCTGCCTGAAAACATTCCAATAGAAACTTCCAGAGTTCTGTAATCAATCATAATCCTCAGATTTATTTTCAAATTGAGCTCGGTTTTGTAGAGATGTACTGTAATAAGGGTCTTTATTTAATAGAAAGCGAAGTAACAATTGATTTACTGTCTATGAAACATAGAACTGCTCACCAAAAAAATGCATAACTTTCAACATTTGCTAAAAATGTTTTTGCTTTTCTCATTCACTCTAAAATTCGTCAATCTATTCCGACACGCAGGGCCGAGTGTCATATGCCAATCGACTGAGTTCGTCGAGATCGGAAAATGTCTGTGGGTGTATGTGGAAAAAAATGTGACCTTTGTTTCTCAGAGATGGCTGGACCGATTTGCACAAAGTTAGTCTCAAATGAAAGGTACAACCTTCCCATCGGCTGCTATTGAATTTTTTATTGATTGGACTTCCGGTTCCGGAGTTACGAGTTGAGGAGTGCAATCACACAGCAAATTCCTATAAAACTGAAATCAAAAATTTTCAAAATCAAATTTGTATTTTTGATGCCAAATGACTTTAAAATGCATGAAACATTGAGATGTTTGACAAAAATTGCCTTTTTTGGACTTTGGTACATTTGTGCCTTTCTCATATAGAAAGGTTAGGCAATCACTCTAAAAATCGTCAATCATACCGGCCCGGAGGGAGAATGTAGTGAGGGGTTGCTACTTTAAAATTAAAACTAGTTTAAAATTTCTTAACAAGTTGAAAATTTTCGGCAGGACCTGGACCTCCCGGATCTTTCTCCATGATCCGCCGCTGGTTTCAAGCGATGTTTCAGTATCACATAGTATCTCAGAATCGTGGCTGTCGATCTATTGTATGTATCTGCAAATCGTACTGAACACGTAATATTCATTTCCACCATTGTATTGAACAGCCATGGAATCATAGTCTGGACAAATGAGAAAAGCACAATTGCACCACTAGGTGGATTAAATCCGGTTTTTATTTTGGGAATAAGTCGAGTTGAGACGAAAACGTAATATGATTAATAACGAGAATAACACTTTCCGAATGTAGAGAGAAATTTATGAAAAATTACGATTTCCATTCGACTCTAGCAGTTCCTGATCTATTTTGATGAGAATTTGATTTTTGTTGTATGTATGTATAGGTCAAATGTTTAAAAACAGTAATTTAAGGTCAAGATAGCGTCATTTTGAAACCGCCGATTTCGGAGGTTTAGTATCTTCGATGAGTTTTACAAACTTTAAACAGCGCATCATTTGAAAAAATAATTTTGACGGTATATCGTCCAAGACGTATTTATGGTGAATTTTCTCAGGTTAATATTCATGACTACAATAAAGTCTCAACAAATTCGCTAAAGACACGAAC
This sequence comes from Topomyia yanbarensis, assembly GCF_030247195.1. Classification (NCBI taxonomy): domain Eukaryota; kingdom Metazoa; phylum Arthropoda; class Insecta; order Diptera; family Culicidae; genus Topomyia; species Topomyia yanbarensis. The sequence goes on along the minus strand of NC_080671.1, from coordinate 211,933,681 downwards.
TCTGTTACTATTTTCTGAAAAATTAATTCTGCATAATTTTCAAACTTCAAAAATTACGGTTTCGGAATTCTGCCGTTTGGACAGTAAGATAGATTTCACCAAACCCCCACCAAACCGAATTTCTGGCTACGCCGCTGACTTCAAGTAAGTAGAAACAAAGTCGTTTTACACTCGTTCGCAAGAAACTTCTTCGAATGCTGAATATCTATTATAATACATTGAAACCCCGATTCTATCAGCCAAATATGAACATATGTTTGATGGGCTCTAGCAGACGAACAAGACTGAATTAGAGTAAATCCTTTCTTGAGCATGTTTTCCTTATCATGGAGATGGAAATATGCAAAAATAAAAAGTTCATCATAATCAGAAATAGTTATCAGACTACACCAAGGGACGGGAAGAATATTTTAACAGCTTCAGTTTATTATAAAGAAAAAAAAATTGCCCGATTTAGTCAATATCCCCATTTTGTCAGCCTAAAATATACCATGAGATTGATAAAAATGGGTCTTTATTGTATGTATTATTCACTGTGTTTCACATTTTTGTAGATTTTTTTATTGCATCGAACTACAACAATTTTAGGTAGTTTTCAAAGGGTTATTTTATAAACTTCTTCCAAAATTTGGCGAACCTATTCCAATTCGTATACCAATTAATTGGTTTACTTAAGGGTTTATATGTTGCAGATAGAGAAAATACTGAAATTTTCAGCTTTTTTCCTACATAATTTTACGAAAGCTTATTAAACAATTTTTCCTAATAAGTATGTGAAAATTATAAACTAATTGAATTTTTTCAATAGTTTATTTTTTTTATTTAACCGTGATTTTTTAATAAATAGTGACCCTCGCTTCACAACGTAGTCTATTTTTCATGGCTTGCGGTGAGCACGATCTCTCGAATTGCTGAACTGAAAATTATGGAATAGAAATGATTTTTTAGAATTCTTTACAGATTTAACTCGCCGCGCAGATAGCTCTGAATTAGACCCGCTGGTGCCCTAAGACGATTTCGCTAGATTTTCAGAGCACTGTGCACCCAGTGACGGAAGGTTATCGATGATTTTCCCAAACGGTTCGTTTTCGAGAGGTTTTTATTTGTTCTTTGGCATTAGGATTAGCGATAATAATTCAAATCAAGGATACTACTGGGAAGTCACCTTTAGAAAAAGTCGATGTCGAAGTAAAATTTGGAACTATGCATGCATGCACTTCAGAGATAGCGTGATATCAGGAGCTGCGATTTCATTTCAACGCTTTTTTTGTGAAAAGGGCGATACTTACAAATGAAAACTTAAGGTTTTTTTCATTAATGCTACATGATGATGATCATGATACTTCAATGCTGATAGGTGGGACCGAACAAGTAAACAATTGCCAAAGGGCGATACTATTTGTCAATTTCAATAGCAAAACAAATTTTTATTTAATAGTTTCAAATACTTTATGAAGTTTTGGGTTTCGATCACTGAATCATACAATCTAAAAAACACAATAGTTCTTAAATAGGAAATAAAACCAAATCTGGAAATATTCACTATTGATTTTCTTTGAATGGTATCACTGCTAGTATCGCCCTTTTCAATAAAAAGCGTAGATTTCTTAGTTCTCAGTAGCGTTGGAAATTTGAGTAAAGTATAAACTTCAAATCGATTAAAAAAAAATTCGATTTTTTTGGCTCAGTACAATATATAACCCCTTTAGGAAAATTCAGTTTTCCCACCACAATTTAGATATTTTTTTAACAGAGCATTAACAATAATTCGTTGGTATGTCCATTTTATGGGCCATTTTTTCGCTTTCCCATTGATTTGGTTTGAGATTTGTAGCACTGATGTTGTCCTATGCTGATTTGAGCGATTCTCTGAGTCCTGCCACTATCCCATGTAGTACGTGTTATCAAAAACATCGCGAAGCATCAAGTTCTAAATGTTCTAAAACGATATAATATCCGAAGAGAGTTATAAGAAATGTCTCATCGCACTGTTAGGTGGATTAAAAACGTTTTTAACAATATTTCCGCTGAAATGAGACTTTTTAGAGCTATCGTGATTTTTTAATGATTTTTTTAAATTTGAAAAATGCAAGAATGTTGAGTATTTTTTTCACCTTTGCAAGAATGGTGGGACTCAAAATATGTGTTTAGGCAGCACTGTTTTGTATATTTTTGCTTGGCTTCCTGGCAACGCAGCAAATGAAGCAGTGAGTCGCGGTACAAAGTTCATAGGTTATGTAAACAAACTAAAGTGAACCTCTCGGTGGAGAACGTTGCATGGTAATGTTTAACCTTACTTTCTTGACAGTTCAAAGAGATTGTTTACATGATCTTGGAATTTTTGTTGATTCGATCATAGTATGAGAAACTTGGTTTGGTTCGCTGCCAAATGTTAACACTTTCCCAACAAGGTCGCTCAGCTGTATTTTTTAATTAATGTCGGCATCATACATTGTTCCGATAAATTTAACATTTTTACTTTTCTTGTACATGATTCATTGAAGAAGCAAGGAATTTCTAGCCAAACATTTGAAAAATGCCTACTGCCAAATGCAAAAAAAATCGAATTTTGATGTTCTCTATTAAAATCCTGGGACAGAACCTGTTGGTAGATGTTTTCTTTTTCTTTTTTCTGTTCATTTTATCTCTTGTCTTGCATAGCCACTCTTTCTTCCTCACATATTTTAAATGGACTGGCTACATTTGACAGCCCCCCTGACTGCATTTGACGGTTCCCTTTGGCTGCATTTGACAGCTCCCCCTGGCTACAATTGACATTAGGTTTTTTCGTATCCACACGTTCCGTCCCAGTTAAAAACTATCTATCTGGCCATGTACATAAACATAACGCAACAATGGATTATGAAGAATTTTGATAATGATTTTATAACAAATTATAAAATAGCCCGGCTGATATAAAAGTCCTAACTAGCAATACACTTATTATAAATTGATTATAAAGGATTATTGTAACTGATTCCAAAAGGATTATAAAGGCAGTGAAATACGTACTCAATGAATTAAGGGGTGTGTCTGATGTAAGCAATATGCGCAATCAAACTAAATAAAACAGTATTCAATTTTTAAATAGAATTATAATGAATTCGACCAAAACTTCTTTTGCCTTTTTCTCATTTTCAAATGTTTGGGTAGAATTTAGACTATTTTATCGTTGTTGCGATCAATTTCGTTTGGTTTGTTTTGTTCACAATGTTAGTCGCAGAGCATTTTGGTGATCTATGGCAATTGATGACCTTTACACCCCACACTAGGTCCGCTCCTGTTGCAGCTGTTTCACCCTGTCCGGCACCGAGTCAACCGATGGTTCAACCTGCGCCGCACTCGTCTGTCGCTATGTCAATGGCAGGGACTTGGATTAAAGGCCAAAATTTCAGCTACGGTTGGTGGTGTTGCTGCAATCGGTTTGCCTTCGGCCACGTTGGACATACGGCTAACGGGAATATTCAGCGATTCCGATTCGAAGGAAGCAGCGCCAGTAGCAGACTGCTTCGGTTCAGCAATACGCTCCGGTATCGGACGAAGCTAACACTCCGACAGGACGAAGGTTTCAACGAGGGGCTCAGGCATAAGTAGCAGAGTCCTTGGACTTCCTGCTTGTCGAGTGAACAATTCCGACGAAACCACTGCCGCTCTCGCCAAGTTTGATCACCGTAATAAGTGCGACGTCAGCGGTATAGTGCCAGGATTAGTCGAGAACAGTACCAGGACTGACTTGCCAAGAGCTACAAGATTAAATTCAATGCGTTTTTAAAGTGACCATAGTATAACGTAGAGGCTTTAGCCAGATGATTTATTCAGCAGAATAAAGCAAAATTACCCAAAACATAAGACCTGGCTGCCGAAGTGAATCCACACACATCATCACCTACAGAGGCAAGCAATATTGGAACGCAGCGAAATTCCTCACAATGAATTGATCTCGTTATGTGAAATTCCAGGAAGTACAATTTTCATAGCACAATTTAGTCGACCGAAATTGTAGTCCTCAGTCGAAAGAAAGACTGATAGAGTAGCAGCAGCTAGGAACTTTCTTTCGAAAGCTAGCACCGGTTTCGCGTATCCTGCGCTAAGAAGAGAGCGTTAAGACAGATCTCCGAAACATGTCAAGTGCTATCAGATGAGAAAAAACGTCGCATCTACGACCAGTACGACAAGGACGGTTTGCTGACCAACGGTTCCGTCTGGTACCACCATAACACACGGCACCGGTGACACATATATATTCACAACATACTAATTACTTATCCTTCCGAAAAAGTAAATAAATTGACTATGCAATTTATCATTCGCTGCCTAGTTATTTCCTGCCAATTTGAACAAGACAGCAGTTGCAGAAAGCTTTATTGCGGTGCAAAAATGATGGCAACTCGGGATATAATATAAATTTACATATAATTTCTCCTCCCTGATATTCTTCCAGAATGTATAATGCTCTGCATTCTTATCACTCCTATCAAATCCTTCTTACTCCTTATCGTCAGTGCCGAGCACTGTTTTGCATTTGCCGGCTAAATCAACGACAATGCGATAATCGTCAATCGACGAAACTTTTGCTGTAATGGAACTTGAACACGAATAATAAATAATTGTTCCATTCGAAAGCGATAACCTTGTTGTCCTCATGTTTGCAGCTATCATACGCTGGTAGGCATTCTGACCAATGGAAACGTTTTTCGGTATGGGCATTGAACGATCATTTCAACAACTTATCATCGACCGAATTCGTTACCTATAAAGTTCAGGTAAACTTCACCACCTAAAAATGAGTAATAAATCGGATCATCTTGTTAGGACTTAACCCACGAGCAAACAAACAAATGTGTACAAATCCTTATCCATCATCCAGAAAGCAATCGTTTTATAGCCCAATGCTTGATCTTACGATTCAGCATATGCCACCGGGTTTTGCATCCAGCGCCGATTGGTCAATGTATGAACCAGGGGTGACATTACGCATCTCGAAACGAAAGGTTTATTGTATTCAAGCTTGTGTGAAAAGGTCGATTGGAATTGGTTGCATAATGTGGCACCAGGTTCCCATTGTTCCAATCCTCATCCCTCTTGAGTTGATAGTCTTTCAAAGAGCATCGAAAGTATTCAAGTAATGTAAATTTTAAAAGTCCATGTAAACAAGTCTTAGGAAAACAAGCACACTGAACTGTCAGAAAAGTGAGGTTATACATTTTCATGCAATGCTCTATGTTTTTGACAGGTATATGAATGAATCATTTCAGCATCAGTGATGCCAGGTCTATTTAAACAATAGCCTGCAGTGAAAATATAAAAGTCTGCAGATTGCTACAAAAATCTTCTATAAATTTGACATAGAAATGTAGTATGTATATATTTTAAATGATCAAAAATGTTGAAGGCTTGTGTATAAATTGGCTGGCATAGGCTTTGTTCTGCTAAATATTTGTAATCTGCAAAACATCTGCAGTGAAAATGCAAAATCTGCAGATCTGGCATCCTTCCCCACAGGAAATTCATCCAAATGGTGTAAAAATACGGGGAAACAAGGCAAGATAGGTATTCAGAATATGGGGTTAAATGAGCAGCTTGCACTATTTTTGATTTTTTCAATAGTTAGAGGTACCAAATCATCGCGGCAATCAGCAGTAACGAATTGGGGATAAAAAAGGAAGCATCCTATCATATAAAATTTTAATGTAGAATACATTTAAGGTTTCAATATAGGGGTCCCGTTTCAAAATATCGGCTGCGGCGCCGCGTCAGATTTTGAACGTTAATAACTCTTATCATACTAAACAGAATGATTTGATTTTTAGGCCAATTTGTTGCAAATATGTTCCTCTATGCTGTATTAAAATTTGAAGTATGTATAACATGCACTAATAACAAAAAAATGTGTTTTGAAAAATCTTTCGAAAACGACTCGGAAAAGTGAAAATTTTCAGCCCATCCCGCACAGAGCCGTCACTTTGGTAGACCAACCGAACAATAAAATAATGAAAAGTTTATATATAGGTCCACTACATGTTTGTTTCTATGGTTATTCGCATTGGGTTGCTTGACGAGAGCAGTTGGTGGGGGAAAGACGGCATATTCCTTTGGTTAGGCCATTAGAAGCCGGACGGAAAGGAAAGGCTCATGCACGGCACGAGAACGAGCGAGAAAGCGATAGTAGTGCATATTAGCGCGATTATATAAATATCTGTCGGTCGGTTTTTCTCATCATTCGTATTCGTTCAAGCACTAGCAAGCAGCCAGTCCACCGAAGGAAAGCAGTTGGCGATGACGACAGCGGAAAAAGTGCCCCAGCTACTGGTGACTCATCGCAACCCGATCAGGAACTGTCGCCCTGCAAGAATTTCGCCCCAACTAAAGGGCAACAGAGTAGGCTATCGTTCCAGCGTCTGGGTCGTGAGATTGTACAGGACTGCAAAATCGAGCTACGCTTACAAAGCTCAGTCGTAATGATGCCCCGAGAAGCCAACGATGCATACTTGGTCGGTTTGTTCGAGGATGCAAAATAGTGCTTTCTGGCTCACCGTGTCCGCGGGGAGTGCGTCTGAATTATGCTCCCGCAATAAAACAATAAACGGTTCTTTACAGGACCAATTAATTGTGTTGTAATAAGAGTTAAACTGAAATTTACATTTTATGGTGCATAACAAATAATTTTCAGAAAGCTATATAAGAAATACGATGTGTGGAAAGAAAGAAAGAGAATTTAAATTATCCTCTCTCGCTCGTTTTCGTGCACTGCTTTTCCGTTCCTTTCTGCTGCTACTACCATCATAACTAAAACGAATGTGCGTGTTCCCCCACAATCTGTTGGCCAGTGTTGCCACAATTGCATGTCGCTATTACAATTTGAATTATTTTATTGATCCTCTCTAGTATTGATAAAATATAGAACGTGCAAAGTACACTAGTCGCATGCTTTTATTCGAACTTTTTGGCAGCCTCCGTTGATTAACTGCATAAATCGATTTGTTTGTGCAGCTCCTTGCTAGTAGCAAACTAAATAGCCTTTATCAGCGCTAACAAATAAGACAAAAGAATTTAAATTTGTGAAAATCTTCTCCTTCCTTCTTTTCAAATCTGCAACATTTTTTGAAAATATTGTTGGGATGTTGTTATTGAAAAACTGAACATGCAAGTTTGCTAGCACTGGCCACTGATTGAAGGCGATGGAAAGACAAAATATTCGTTTTGGTTATGCTAGTATTGGTAGCCGAACGGAAAGGAAAGGCACAGGAATGGCACGAAAACGAGCGAGAGAGCGATAGTAGTGCTTTCTCGTGTGTTCATATATGAATATTGGTCGGTCGGTTTTTCTCATCATTCGTATTCGTTCAAGCACTAGCAAGCAGCCAGTCCACCGAAGGAAAGAAGTTGGCGATCACGACGGTCGGAAAAAGTGCCCCAGCTACTGGTGACTCATCGCAACCCGATCAGGAACTGTCGCCCTGCAAGAATTTCGCCCCAACTAAAGGGCAACAGAGAAACTAATCTGTGTTCTAATAAGAGTTAAAGTGTCTCACCGTGTCCGCGGGGAGTGCGTCTGAATTATGCTCCCGCAATAAAACAATAAACGGTTCTTTACAGGACCAATTAATTGTGTTGTAATAAGAGTTAAACTGAAATTTACATTTTATGGTGCATAACAAATAATTTTCAGAAAGCTATATAAGAAATACGATGTGTGGAAAGAAAGAAAGAGAATTTAAATTATCCTCTCTCGCTCGTTTTCGTGCACTGCTTTTCCATTCCTTTCTGCTGCTACTACCATCATAACTAAAACGAATGTGCGTGTTCCCCCACCATCTCATGACCAGTGTTGCCACAATTGCATGTCGCTATAACAATTTGAATTATTTTATTGTTCCTCTCTAGTATTGATAAAATATAGAACGTGCAAAGTACACTAGTCGCATGCTTTTATTCGAACTGTTTGGCAGCCTCCGTTGATTAACTGCATAAATCGATTTGTTTGTGCAGCTCCTTGCTAGTAGAAAACTAAATAGCCTTTATCAGCGCTAACAAATAAGACAAAAGAATTTAAATTTGTGAAAATCTTCTTCCTTCTTTTCAAATCTGCAACATTCTTTGAAAATATTGTTGGAATGTTGTTATTGAAAAACTGAACATGCAAGTTTGCTAGCACTGGCCACTAGATTGAAGGCGATGGAAAGACAGAATATTCGTTTTGGTTATGCTAGTATTGGTAGCCGAACGGAAAGGAAAGGCACAGGAATGGCACGAAAACGAGCGGGAGAGCGATAGTAGTGCTTTCTCGTGTTTTCATATATGAATATTGGTCGGTTGGTTTTTCTCATCATTCGTATTCGTTCAAGCACTAGCAAGCAGCCAGTCCACCGGAGGAAAGCAGTTGGCGATGATTACGGTCCGCAAAAGTGCCCCAGCTACTGGTGGCCCATCGCAACCAACTACCGATCAGGAACTATCGCCATGCTAGTATTTCGCCCCAACTAAAGGGCAACGGAGCAACTAATCCGCTGGCTAACATTCCAGCGTCTGGTTCGTAAGGTTGTGTATTACTTCAAAGTCGAGCTACGCTTACAAAACTCAGCCGTAATGAAGCCAGTGATGCCTACTTGGTCGGTTTGTGGGAGTGGGCGTAAATTACAATAAAAGCAACGGTTCTTTTCAGGACCAATCAGTTGTGTTCTAGCGAGAGTTAAACTGAAACTTTCATTTTAAGGTGTGTAGCAAATTTTCAACAAGCAACATAATACGTTGTGTGGAAAGAAGTAGCTTGCACATGGAACAAAAATTTAAATTATCCTCTCGCTCGTTTCGTGCACTGATTTTCCATTCCTTTCTACTGTTATTATCAGTATTACCAAAACGAATGTGTTGTTGCATGTGTTTAAGAGAAACGTTGAAGTCGCATGCTTCTATTCAAGCTTTTTGGCAGCCCCCGTGAACTAACTGCATATGATTTTTTTGTGCAGCTCCGTGCTAGTAGCAAACAAAATGGCCCTACTAGTGTCTGATTCGTGAGATTGTGCAGGATTTCAAAGTCGAGCTAAGCTTATAAAGTTCAGCCGTAATGGTACCCGAAGAAGCCAGTCTTGTCGTTTTGTTCGAGGCTACAAAACAGTTCGCCAGGCACGTAACTATCATGCCAAAAATATCCAACGATCCAGCGCATCACCATCAACACCAACGCCGATACCAAAGGTTCTTTTCAGAACCACCATTATTACCATAGAGAATTATTTGAAAATTTCCCATTCAAACGTGATTCTGTTGAATATTATTAGATTTAAATTAACGTCTCGAATTGAAATCACGACGCTCTGGTTATGTGACAGACATTACCCACCCATCTTTTTTTATTGTGACCACGACTAACGGTTTAATATAGACACCCCATTTCAATATTTCTGAAGGAACAGAAGGTCGAGTTTGGAAAGTTTGTAACTTTCATTGTACTTAACCAAATTACACAATGTTCGCACTAATGATTCAGAAATATGATCAGGAATCTTCTGTTAGATTTGTAAGTATGTATAATTTACATGAATAAAGAAAAATTGATTTTCAGGAATCAATTATTATCTGTTCTTCCATTGGCCAGTACTACGCGACTTCCTCATGCTAACAATTAATTTCATCGTTAGCCATCTCCCTCACCAAGGCCAACAACGCCAACAAAACCGGTCCTTTTCAGGACCACCATCATTTTGGTAAAGAATAATTTGAAATATTCCTCGCCCAAATCACCTTTTGTCCGAAAATTCCAATGAGTATCAAAATATTTAAAGAACGTGTTCCTTATGTATTCTACATCTCTCCGGTTATGTCGCAGACATTACCCACCCATCTTTTTTGACGAGAAAGGTCTATTGACCATTTATGGGATCTTCGTGGAGATAGTATAGTACAGTATGAATGCTGAAAATAAAAGAACATGAAGCGCAGACTGTTTATGAATATTTTTTTATATCTATTGTACAAGGCTATAAGCCACATAGCTCCGAAATGATTTCAGACGGAATCGACTATTGATTTTATTCTTCATTGTTTATTTGATTTTTTCGTTTGCTCAGATTCCTTTCCTTTTACCGTTTGTGATTCTATTCATAAAAATTTAAATATTTTTCAATTGTATTATGAATGTTTAAATATGACGGAAATGGATAATTCCACGTCCAAACCGAATAAAAAACAAAGCGTTGATCGAACTCTCAAACCAGTTCCTCGAGTACTTGAAAACATGACCAAAGCTTCCTGAATATCCTGTAAACAGTCGCGACGCCGACGACGCTCCGTAAATTAGCTCATCTACCAGACCCATGTCCTCGTAACAATCATCGCCCTCGTCATCATCGATGAAATCCGCACTGCTTAGACTGTTATCGCTGAACAGAGCCTGATTCTTGTGGACTATATCAACGGTCGACTCGAAGCTCATTCTGACCGTGGACGCTGGTTGCTTTTTATTGACATTGACCACACTGAGCTGAATAATATTCGGTGCGTCGAACGAGCTCTCCAGAAGGCGTTCAGATGCGGGGAGGCTCTCTCTTGATGGTGGCCGCTTCCGTTCGCAACTTCGTGAGAAACTTGTTCTTCATGTACACCCGCCAGTACGATTGAATCGTGCAGGTCGCACTGCGATGCTGGCAGTATTTTTTCCACTTCAGGATCGAGCGGACCCAGCTTTAAATTGTGATGATACTGTCGTTGATTAGCATGAGCTTCTGGAGCTGGTAGTGCTGCTTATTGAGGTCCATCGTATTCATAAAGTCTTGTAGCGAGCCGAAAATTTTCGCACGAGCCGGAAATTTTTCCCTTGATGAGCTGAAAAACAATAATTTGTTTATAAACTAGCACTTATAGAGAAAATTGAAATGCTTACCTATTCGCGTACTTGCAAAACTCCTCTACAAATTTCTCGATTATCAACGGAGCGGAGCATCGTGTCCCAACTTGGAGCGATAATCAGCAAATTCGGAAGTAAAATTCAGTACACTATTTATTTTAAATTTTTGCTTCTCCACGTCACAGAGGCTCTGTGACGGAGGGAGAAACTCTGAAACAACAGGAGAATAAAATTTAATTTTGACAAATGCACAACGGATTCAAGATAATCTGCATAAGGTGTATACATACGTTGTGCAAGACAATTGGCGACGAACCCACTGAAAAACTTAAAACGATTAAGCAAATGATTTATAATTAATGCAGTTGTTTTTATAATTTCATTTCAATGATTTGGTATTTAACCACAGACTAACAGACATAACACTCAAAAACAAAGCTTCGCCCGCTTTAACGGTCATTTCAAATATATTTTTAGTTGGGACTGTGGCCACTTTTGAAATTATGGCGCCACTGACATATGAACAAGCATATGGGGGATAGACCACTAGTGAAAAATTGTTCCCAAACCTGAGGGGTAACCCACCAGTAAATGAGTGATTGGGACTGTGAATAAAAGGTGGAGCTAGTGTTCTGGGAAAATTGTCGGATCGATGTTTTTTTAGGGAATTCCCTCATAGTGTTATGTCTGTTAGTCTGTGATTTAACGACCCGATAGCACCAGGGGATATGGTTGTCAATTCGACGATAGACGTATTCAAGGGGGCATTGGAGAAACGCTCTCTCGAAAGCAACCGATGCAGTTCAGGTGCTTTTGGAAATATTATCTTTACCTTACCTATGCGTAAAAAAACATTAAATGCAGCGCTAAATTCTTTCAACCGGCAACTACACAATGGTGGAGAAAAAAAGTTGTTACGTTTAAAGTGGGTAAAGGGTAATTATAAGTGCCATAATGAGGTATTAGACGGGAGTGTGTAGCACGCACGTGAACGCACCCCACCCGCGATGGATTGTCGAAATAACGGCAGCACTGGAACTGCCAAAAAAGCAAACCACATGTTCATAAATTTTCTGGGCCGGTGGAGTGCGGACGGCCCACCGAGGTTCTGCAAAAGACGGTGAAAGTCTGCTTCAGATTTTTGTTCTGGAGTTAAATCGCGGTCGGTGTTTTATTTCGTCTTGCTGTGCGTAAGCATTGCCGTGATCGCACGAGTCGGTCCTGTCGTTTGGTGGTGCAAGTGTATACTCGGTATTCCGGCGAGAAGCAGAAAGTGGCCTGATTTGGCCGATCACGGCAGCAGTACCGAAGAGTGAAAACGACCGGATGGAGTACAAGGCAGCACTCAAGTATCTTGGCCAATTGTTCCAACAACCGAACGAGTGCAAACGACTGACCGAGACGCAAGTGAATTGGTCGCGGCGTTCTGTGGGTCACACACACTAAAGTGATCGAGAGACGCGCTCGGTGGGACGACATCGAAGGAGACAATTACCTTGAAGGAGCCATTGGGAATTTTGCTGGTCAGTGCTGCTGTGGAACGGCTCAAGGTACGGGAGGTGAATAATCGCGTGCCCAGGTTGCACGCCGGAACCCCTGCACCCAAGGGACGGAGGAGGAAACAACGACGGTAGAGCGGTAAGTCTGCACAGATTCTCGTTCCTCAGGCACTTTATTCGGTTTTGTTAGTGGGTCAGCGAGCCTTTTTTCTCTCAAGATTGCAAATGGCGTCCAATTAAACGTACCTGAAAGCACATGTTAAGCCCAGTTGGCAATGATATTATAGTTTAGATATAGTTTGAGTTTTGTGAATTTAGTTAATATTTGGCTCTGAAAATCTCTTTTCTTTATCATGGAGATTAATCCTACGCATTTAAGCGAGGAAGAATTAAATTATGAACTGGCATTGCGCAAGATAAATGGTCCGGCACAATCCACCCGGCGAGACAAATGTTCTCGATTGCAGCAAGCCATGGAGCAAGATATGAGAACGGGTTGCTTTCATACCGACTCCTCTCACGTGATGGAAGACTCCCGAAATATTGTAGCTTGTCAATCCCGAATAAAACTTCTTCTCACACCGATCGATACTGCGATAAAAAAGCATTATATCGGAATTTTAAATGTCAAATCGCGATTGCGTCATTATAGAAACCGTTTAATACGCGTTCACCCGCCTCCGGTTGAGTTACGACAAGAATATGAAAGCTTGCAAGCGCTGATTGCAGCTCTTTTAGAGGAAGTATACGTCGCGTTAAACCCGTCAATAGTTAGTCCAGTGAGGGAACGTAGTGAAAACACAACAGTGCATAGTGACGGAGTGGACCAAAGGAGCAACAGTTCCGACCATCGTTCAGAAGTCAGCATTCCCAATGTTTTTCCGGAGAGCACTAGGACAGCACCAGCGACCGGAACAGTTCCCAAAAACTCGTCAATCCAAACGACACGATTCGAGCAACAAGCAGGACCGACGAGAATCCAGAACGGACTACCAATTGCTTCCTCTACAACAGGCAAAGGACAGGGTCGGGGAGTTCCAACAAGATGGAATCTTACAGTACCTAGGTATCAGCGAAACGAGGACGATCCAAACGAGTGGGGACCGAACCCCTACAGTGACATCTCGCATGGACTGCCGCCTCCAGCATATCGTTCCGTAGACTCTCCAAGGGACGGAGGAGGAATCAACAATTCCACAGAATACAACCGACTACGGGATGAGTTACTAAATCATCTGCTGAGGCGTGAACGAAACCAACAGGATGGACCGAGAAATCCAAAAGCGATCCACAACTGGCCGTTCAAATTCCGAGGCGAAAAGGACACGACGTCACTCAATACGTTCTTGGACCGCGTGGAATGTTTCGCTCGTTCTGAAGGAGTGGAGGAGGAAATTTTGCTTAGATCCATCAAGCACCTGCTATTGGAAGACGCACTGGATTGGTATAGACGAGCTTTTTCACAGGGATAACTGCTGTCGTGGAGGCATTTCAAAGAAGAGAAGAGCGACACGTAACATCGAACACAGTAAGCAACATACCACAACCGCTGACGCAGAATCAACCGCGGTCGCAGCAGCAACCCCAGCAGACTCCCATTCACGTTCAAGAACCACACGATGAATCAAGGCATCCAACGCTATCATGCTGGAACTGTGATGAAGACGGACATCGACTGTCCGAAGCCCCAAGCAGTGTTGTTTTGTTGCCGTTGCGGTCGCAAAGGTTATTCGATTCGCAGCTGTCCCATCTGTTCGACGGGGCAGGGAAACGCACAGGCGAGGAGTCAATAACAGAGGGATCAGCATCCTCGCAAAACTTCTACAGTCCCTCATTATTTCCCGAACTACGACACATCAACTCGATAATCATAAACATGGATGGAGACAATAGACCTCACGCAAACATTTCGGTACTTGGAAGACAGCTGACGGGTTTGCTAGACAGCGGCGCAAACTGTTCGTTAATCGGAGGAAGTACGGTAAGAATCGTCGAAGATCTAAACCTGAAAAAGGGTTTCCTGCGTGGCGGGATCCAAACGGCCGACGGCACCAAGCAAAACATCGCCGAATTCGTCAAGCTTCCAGTCGCCTACAATAATCGGAACGAAACAATACCGATGTTACTCGTTCCCTCGCTACCGGATTGTGTCATTCTTGGTATGAACTTCTGGGAAAAGTTTGGAGTAAGAGCCGTGTGCAACAAGGTGGATTTAGCGTTGGAGGAGGAGACAAGTTGCTCTGAACCGATGAGAGAGCTGACCAGAAAACAACAGCGGGAATTAGACGCGGTGGTGGTCACATTCCCAGTAAGCAAAACGGAGTGATCGGACGCACCGACAAATACACACATCGGATCGATATCGGGGACGCCAAGCCGAGAAAGCAGCGATGCTATCATATGTCCAAATATGTCCTAGACGAAGTGAACAAGGAGATAGATCGGATGTTAGCCCTTGATGTCATAGAAGAAGCGCTGTTTTCCCCTTGGAACAATCCACTGGTAGCAGTGGAGAAAAAGACAGGCCAGTACAGAGTATGTCTGGATGCGCGACACCTGAACTCGATAATGGTGAACGAAGGACGCCCAATTCCGCAGATCGCTTCGATCATCAGCAATCTCGGCGGCTGCCGCTATATATCTTCAATCGATCTGAAGGGCGCCTTTTGGCAAATGCCACTCGAGAAAACCTCTCGTCCGGCAACAGCCTTCACGGTTCCCGGTCGAGGCTATTTCCAGTTTAAGATCGTGCCATTCGGTTTGTGCACCGCAAGCCAAGCGCTAGCCCGTTTAATGACACATCTCTTCGCAGATCTGGAGCCGCAGGTGTTTCACTACCTCGATGACATAATCATTTGCTCGCGAAGCTTCGAGGAGCATTTGGCAACACTGCGGAAGGTGGCTGAACGATTACGACTAGCGAACCTCACAATATCCCCGGACAAATCGAAGTTTTGCCGCCAGGAGTTGAAATACTTGGGGAACGTGCTGAATGAAGACGGGTGGAAGGTAGATGACGAGAAGATCAGTTGCATCGTGAATTTTCCGACGCCACAGAACAGAAAAGACGTGCAACGCTCTCTGGGGTTGTGTAATTGGTACAGGAGATTCATCGAAGATTTCGCCAGAATCGCCGTACCATTGACCGAGCTAACGAAGACAAGGAACAAATTTCGATGGACACCAGTTGCGGAGGATGCATTTGTCAAGCTGAAGTCTATGCTAGTGTCAGCGCCAGTCCTTGCGATGCCGGATTATACTAAACCATTCTACATAGCTTGTGATGCCAGTGACGTCGCAATTGGTGCCGTCTTAACCCAGGAAGCGGATGGAGCGGAACATCCGATTGCGTTCTTTTCGCAAAAGCTGTCAACTTCTCCGAACGGAACTATTCCGTCACGGAACGAGAATGTTTAGCGGTGATACGAGCGATTGAGAAGTTCCGCGGATACGTAGAGGGCGTTAGGTTCACGGTATTTTGCGACCATGCGGCGTTGTCATATCTGAGGTCAATAAAGAATCCGACGGCGCTGATGTGCAGATGGATACTGAGATTGAACGCGTTCGACTTTGAAATCAAATACCGCAAGGGATCGTGTAACGTGGTTCCGAACGCTCTGTCAAGGATCGTGGCATCGATGACTTTCTCCATCAGCACAAGCAACGACGGCTGGTACAACCGGCTAGCAGCAAGCGTGGAGAAGCAACCAGACAAGTTCCCGGACTTCCGAATCATCACCAACGAACTGTTTAAGAACTGCCGATACAAAGACGAGTTGGAACAGGTCGCACACAAGTGGAAAAAGGTGGTGCCGAAAGATGAACGAGCAGGAGTGATAGGCAAGTTTCACGACTCAGCCACAGGAGCACATCTGGGATTCCAGAAAACGTTACAGAAAATTCAAACGGGCTTCTACTGGCCGAAGATGCGAGAGGATATAGGCCGCCACGTGCGCGGTTGCAAGGTATGCAAAGCTAGCAAAGCTCCGAATCATCGAATGATGCCGGACATGGGGAAGCTGAAACCAGCCAGGATACCGTGGGAACTGATTTCGCTTGACTTCGTCGGCCCATTCACAAGATCGAAGAAGGGAAACACGGTCATCTTGGTAATAGTCGACTGGATAACCAAGTACGTTATTGCGCAACCCATGCGCGCTGCAGATGCAGAGCCCATGTGTAACTTTCTGGAAAAGGAAGTATTCCTTCGATTCTCACGGCCAAGGATCATTCTCACGGACAACGGGAAGCAGTTTATGTCGTTGGCATTCCGGTCTCTTCTCGCGATGCACAACACCGAGCATATGACCACAGCGTATTACTGCCCGATGGTGAACAATGCAGAGCGGGTAAACAGGGTGTTGATAACTTGCATCAGAGCGCTTTTGGATGAAGATCATCGAAATTGGGACGAAAATCTAGCATCGATCGTAGCTGCCATCAATAGCGCGAAGCACGAGGTCACGGGAGTGAGTCCGCACTTTGCCAACTTCGGCCGAGAGCTGATTCTGCATACGGATCTGTACAAACAACAGGATCTCAACACGCCGCAGGATCTAAAGCTTGCGCAAGATCTGCGTTTGTCGAATTTAAAGCGGATCCATGAATTCATGTTGCAACGGATCAGAAACTCGCACGAAAAATCGAAGAAACGGTATAACCTGCGTACGAGAGCGGTGGCGTTCAACGTCGGAGATCTTGTCTGGCGAAGGTCGTTCGGACTATCATCGAAGGTAGATCGCATCAACCAGAAACTGAACCCGAAGTTCTTGCCAGCTATGATCCGGAAAGTTTTGGGTACCAACTTATATGAACTGTAGGATGTTCCGTCCGGAAAAGTAGGAAGGTACCACTCGAAGGACCTAAAGGCCGATTAGAAGAAATTTGCTCAGCTATGTCGGCAGGCTCCAACCTGCTAACCACGAGTTTAGTGCTCCAGAAACACCGTTAGCCGATCGGGATAAATCGTGCCCTGTCATGGTGTGGCGAGCAATAACTTTTCAAACTACCACCCCACCATGGCACATCAGCCAGCGTCAATTGGACTTGAAGAGCTGTCTAGGAAGGCCCATGACAACTCGCAGTCGCAGCAAGCAGCTGTCGAGACGTGAGGGACGGGACAGGACTTCCACCAATCAGGACAGTAAGCCTTAGCGGGCATGCCGTTTTCGGAACGGGAGAAACCGTGCGTCGAGAAATATAAGCCTTAGCGGGCATGCCGTTAGCGGATCGTGAGAAACCGTGCATCGAGAAAGCAGAAGCCTCCAACAGGCACACCGTTAGCGATTCGGGAGAAAACACACGTCGGAAGCAGAAGCCTCCAACAGGCACACCGTTAGCGATTCGGGAGAAAACGCACGTTGGAAGCAGAAGCCTCCAGCAGGCACACCGTTAGCGATTCGGGAGAAAACGCACGTCGGAAGCAGAAGCCTCCAGCAGGCACACCGTTAGCGATTCGGGAGAAAACGCACGTCGGAAGCAGAAGCCTTCAGCAGGCACGCCGTTAGCGATTCGGGAGAAAACGCACGTCGGAAGCAGAAGCCTTCAGCAGGCACGCCGTTAGCGATTCGGGAGAAAACGCACGTCGGAAGCAGAAGCCTCCAGCAGGTACGCCGTTAGCGATTCGAGAGAAAACGCATTTCAAGAAAGCAGAAGCCCACAACAGGCGCGCCATTTCGGAACGAGAGGAATCGACCAGCGAGCACGCGAGCGCAACAGGAAGGAAAGCAGGTAACCACAAACTAGAGACGGAACTTTCGGAGCGAGTCTCGGGAAAACCTTGAGCCGTTGCACAGGGGTGCAGGTCGACGAAGGCGGACCCCTCTGGACTCCTCAGACATAGCAAAAGTCAATCTCATAGGTAAGCTGCTTCATGGTGACACATCAAACTAAGTCATGGACCTAAGTCACTGGCGCAAGCGCGCGAGCCGTTTCAGAACGTGAAAAACCGACAAGCAAGCGCAACCGCGCGGATCCTTCACGATTCGGGTGAAATCGTACCCTGCAGACTGGAAACGAGTTGCAGGGAGCTCACGACCGCAGAAAATGCCCCAAAAGTGAGGCGGGTGTGCAGAAGTAAAGGAGGAACAGCTGAACAATCCAGGCTTGTCGCAACCGGAGCGGGAAAGAAGCAGACGTAAACGCGCAGGATATAAGCCTCCCAGGCTTGCCGTTACCGTAGCGAGAGAAAACGGACGCACGTCGAGAAACAAGCTGAAGCCTCCCAGGCTTGCCGTTACCGTAGCGAGAGAAAACGGACGCACGTCGAGAAACAAGCTGAAGCCTTCCAGGCTTACCGTTACCGTAGCGAGAGAAAACGGACGCACGTCGAGAAACAAGCTGATGCCTCCCAGGCTTACCGTTACCGTAGCGAGAGAAAACGGACGCACGTCGAGAAACAAGCTGAAGCCTCTCAGGCTTACCGTTACCGTAGCGAGAGAAAACGGACGCACGTCGAGAAACAAGCTGAAGCCTCCCAGGCTTACCGTTACCGTAGCGAGAGAAAACGGACGCACGTCGAGAAACAAGTTGAAGCCTCACAGGCTTGCCGTTACCGTAACGAGAGAAAACGGACGCACGTCGAGAAACAAGTTGAAGCCTCCCAGGCTTGCCGTTACCGTAACGAGAGAAAACGGACGGGTGTGAGAAAGCAGACTAGACAGATCCGCAAAAGCACAAACAGCTATGAGCAGCGCCAGTTCCCAATGGTTAAGCATGAAAACACGACAGATCGGTATTAATCTTCCTAAACTGGACGCGCGTTTCAGTCCAGTAGACACAAAACTCAAATTGAATCACAGGTCTCATTTGGTCGAGGAGGCGTCACCACGACAAATCTCTAAAGCAACGCGAATCAGGGGCGCGGACGTTCAGGCGGCTAGTCCAAATGAATTTAACCCTTGCATGGACTCGTGGTGATAGGAGAGACTAAATCCTCTCATACCTCGAATATACGATCGCCTCTTATGAGACTTTCAGTCTTATGAGAGTTCGAGATTTTCTGAACACAGAGCCGTTCAGACCATTTATTATCTTGCATGGTTTTTTGTAGATCTTCTAGTTTAATTTAGCCATTAAGACTAGATAAGATCATTGAGTGTTGCTACTCAGTGGAAGTTTGAGGAAATGCAAGCAAGAACTGAACCGGAGACATTTTTGCCATAAATAGTTGGCGCACGATTACACAATTCTGAGCAGATGAAGTCTGTTGTGTATACGATTTGGAGAGTTATGTTTTGTCTTGAGCTCAAGATTTGAAGAGCAGCTGTTAGGCTCTTGTATGTTTGAAGTTAGTGTTCATGTTAGTAATCAGCACAGTCTCCGGTACACTTCTTAAAGAAGTAAGAAGTTTTTTGAAATTTTTCGTGAACCGCTTTCGTGCTTCACGAAAAAATTTTGCCACTGGGTAGGGTTGTGTTACGTTTAAAGTGGGTAAAGGGTAATTATAAGTGCCATAATGAGGTATTAGACGGGAGTGTGTAGCACGCACGTGAACGCACCCCACCCGCGATGGATTGTCGAAATAACGGCAGCACTGGAACTGCCAAAAAAGCAAACCACATGTTCATAAATTTTCTGGGCCGGTGGAGTGCGGACGGCCCACCGAGGTTCTGCAAAAGACGGTGAAAGTCTGCTTCAGATTTTTGTTCTGGAGTTAAATCGCGGTCGGTGTTTTATTTCGTCTTCCTGTGCGTGAGCATTGCCGTGATCGCACGAGTCGGTCCTGTCGTTTGGTGGTGCAAGTGTACACTCGGTATTCCGGCGAGAAGCAGAAAGTGGCCTGATTTGGCCGATCACGGCAGCAGTACCGAAGAGTGAAAACGACCGGATGGAGTACAAGGCAGCACTCAAGTATCTTGGCCAATTGTTCCAACAACCGAACGAGTGCAAACGACTGACCGAGACGCAAGTGAAAACCCTGTGTGATAATTGGTCGCGGCGTTCTGTGGGTCACACACACTAAAGTGATCGAGAGACGCGCTCGGTGGGACGACATCGAAGGAGACAATTACCTCGAAGGAGCCATTGGGAATTTTGCTGGTCAGTGCTGCTGTGGAACGGCTCAAGGTACGGGAGGTGAATAATCGCGTGCCCAGGTTGCACGCCGGAACCCCTGCACCCAAGGGACGGAGGAGGAAACAACGACGGTAGAGCGGTAAGTCTGCACAGATTCTCGTTCCTCAGGCACTTTATTCGGTTTTGTTAGTGGGTCAGCAAGCCTTTTTTCTCTCAAGATAAAGTAATAACCACGAGCACGTTCGGAACGGGTGAATTTTACTTTTCATGTTGGAATTTGACCTCCAAGTGGAAACGTCACTGAATCGGGCCTGGTAGCCGTGAGGTATAGGCTTATTGTTCAGGCAGCCTTCCTGGAATGTGAGCGTATGTGTGACGACGGCGCTGACTTATGTGTAAGTACATGGGAATAGGCCACCAATGGAAAAACATTACCTCAGTGTTATATCTGTTAGTCTGTGGTTATAGTGTAGATTTTAAAAAGCAACGTCCAACTGCAAATGAATCTTCTTAGGTTACTTACATTCGATTATATTTCGGAGTTGTCTTGAAACTTATCGATAATTTTATTACATGGTTTTGGCTAGTATATGCTAATGCGAAAATAGACGGGTTAACCTGTCTCGACTTAATGTAATGTTATGGGGAATTATGTAATGAGATTATTGCGACATAGATATTTAAAAAAGCTTATGCGATGATCATCTCCTCCTCTTCGTCGCTACAATCTGATATGATTAGTTCATCAGTTTCAAACCGGTCTTCATATGTGTTATCAGCGTCCTGAACTGACGCATTTATTGGTTCGAAGCTTGATTCGAAGGATGCATCTTCAAATGAATCCTTATTGCTGGTGTTTGTTGGATTGGTTTGGCTGGTTAGCAAGCATTCGAGAAGCTTTTCCTTTTCATATATTATTAGTTGTTTGGATAGGTCGTCCAACCCTTCCAACGCTGTTGTGATTAGTTTTATCCTATTCGCCATGTCGATCACTTTATTTTTCTCCAAAGTTGCTTTTGCCAGGTTCTCCATTGCTTCCACCTTTCGCAATTCTAAGTCGTCTCGATTTTTCTTTGCTTGCTTTTGCCCGATAGGGCGATTCGAAGAAGCTGAGGCAAATGTCGGTTCGCAGATAGGTTCCTTTGATGAGCCTGAAAAATAGGTATATGCTTAAAATGAGAATATGGGTAATATACCTCATTTAATTAAAATCAATTTTGGTGGTCGAATCTGGTTTGGAATGATTTTGAGTTTAGAACGAATTTAAAATAGAAACTATTTTAAAATTTCTCAAGAGGTTAAAAAATTAGGGGGGGGGTTGTCCGCAGGACCCTCCCCCTGGATCCGCCACTACCTTATAAGGTTACAAAGTTATATATAACATTGGACGTGTTGCCCAAAGATGACTGATTTGAAGATTTGTCTTCATTTTGAATTTCAATGTTGTGAAGACGTGTTTTTCATTTTGAAGACAAATTTGTTCGGAAGTCTGACTGATTTTTGGCAGAATTCTGGCTCAAAATCAATAACCGATTCAGAATCTTGCCCGTTGAAGACAAATGAAGACATTTTTTATGAAATATTAAGACATTTGAAAAAATATACCTGGTATCCCTGGTGTTGCCATACAATGCCGGGGCATACGTTGCCAAAAATGCTGTTTTTCTCTCCGCAGTTCTCTTGCTAGAGTTTTTCTAGTAATAATCGTTACAATTTCATATCAACCGTATTACACTACTAAAGCAAGGGAAAAAACAAAACCGTAAACGATTTGTTTAGTATTTAAAACGGTTTAGTTCCTAAATAGGAATTAAAAGAATTTTCACCATACTTCAAACTTAATTTTCTCTGTTCGAGCAAAATGCCAATAGGTCGTTTTGAAAACCCATCCTAGATATGTGTGTGTGCATCACTATGGGAAGTACTATCCAGTTTTTTACGTGCCATAATGGCGGTCTAAATTGTTCAGTTCGTAATACGTTTAATGACCTCTTTTGACAATAATCGTTTACGTCAACCGCTCAGTGAGATTAAGCCATCCTACGTTAGTTCAGTGCGTTGGATGTTTATTTAATGAACGCCAGACATCTTCAACTGGGCGTTGCTGTCAAGCTGGCGTAAACGATTATTGTCAAAAAGGGTCATTAAACGTATTACGAACTGAACAATTTAGACCGCCATTATGGCACGTAAAAAGCTGGATAGACACTTTATACAAAGCTAGCGAAGTGTCAAAAATTACAGCCAAACGGACTGCCAAAAAGTGCAGCCAAACGAGCATGAGGGTTTTGAGAGGGGAAGTGCAAGAGAAAGCCCATGCAAAGCTTATGGGAGCTTCCATGATGGCAGTTTACATCCATGGTTGCTAGTTTTACAGTTTTTCTCCCCGCTGGTCTGTTATATAAAGTGAGCAAATTTTCTGGCAGAGACCGCTCTGCTAGATTTCTGTAAGTCTTGGTTTGGCAGCCCTGTCAGATTTCTGCGCGTATCCTGTCAGGTTAGTTGAGCTAGGGCGAATTCAGTTTCACTCGCGTTTTCTAGCAAATTTTGACAGGAACCGAGCTAAACCCTGGCATAATTCGGACATAAGCTGTGCAAAGATCCTGGCAATTCCTACCTGGTAGAATTTAGCACGAATCGAGCAAAACATCTGACAAAGATGTGGCAGGAAGCATGCAGAGATCTTGGCCGTACATTTCTGACAGGATTCTGGATAAAAGTGAGCAGCATCGGTTGGTTTAACCGCTTCTGTCAGAATCGGTTGTTGCATTCCCAGTAAAGTTCAGCCGGAAATGAACTGGAATTCTGGCTGGTTCCTGTTCGTATTCCAACTCCAGTGACACAACCGATTCTAACTAGAATCGGTTGTGTCACTGGAGCCGGAATACGAACTGGAACCAGCCAGAATTCCGGTTCATTTCCGGCTGAGCTTAACTGGGTTTGAGCGAATTCGTTGCCAGAATTCTCGCACAAATCGCGCAAAATGCTCGCAGAAACTCTGCTAGCATCAATTTCGCTTTGCTCAACTTTCTGCCTGCCACGCAGACCGGGTAGTACCTTTACCCGCAATCCAGTAAAGTTCAACCGGAACTGAACTGGAATTCTGGCTGGTTCCAGTTCGTATTCCGGCTCCAATGACACAATCGATTCTAACTAGAATCGGTTGTGTCACTGGAGCCGGAACGCGAACTGGAACCAACCGGAATTCCAGTTCATTTTCGGCTGAGCTTAACTGGGAAGTGGCGTTGCCGTTACTGCCCAGTAAAGTTCAACCGGAAATGAGCCGGCATTACGACTGGTTCCAGTTAGTACACCGGCTTCAGTGACACAACCGATTCTAGTTAGAATGGATTGTGTCACTGGATCCGAAATACTTACTGGAACCAGCCGAAATTCCGGCTCATTTCCGGTTGAACTTTACTGGGTGTCTCCAGATTCTGGATAGAGTTCTTGATTTGCAGTCTACACGCAACCGTAAAATAACTTACAGAATACGTTCTTTTAACTTAAATTTAGGTACTTTTGAGCTGTGCGTCGCTTTCGCACTTATTAGTGTTGTCAAAAACAAAACGAGAGATTCGACTCAGTCGAGGTCTTCCGTGCAGTAAAGTACTTTTAAGTTGTTTGAGGTATACTCAAAATTAGGTAAATTCAACTTAAATTTAAGTAAATTAAACTCAAGGTTGAGTTATTATTTTTGCCGTAGTTAAATGGAAACTACCTTCAACACGGTTTACCTAATTTTACCTTCATGCACGATACCACGAGATTGAGTCAAAAGTACTGAATTTTAGGTAGTTGTTCGGTGGCGTGTACGCTAATGCTAAAGTGAACGCCTTCTTATTCTTACATCGTGGATGCTCAACGGCGATACACAGCGATGCTAACATTCAATTTCGATACACAGCGATGTATTAGAGCACTCTAGTTAGAGTGCGGCCAAGAGGCCATGACGTATCCAAACGAACCTGAAATTTGACGTATTCACAATAGAAATACGTCAGATTTCTGCTCGTTTGTATCTAAGACAAGACGTGACAATCGGCTTCTTATTTTTCCTTCGGCATTCTTCTTTTCGCACATTTTCACCCTGCCGAAATCTTCCGAACAGTGTTGCTGTTTTTATTAATGAAAATATAGTCTTGTTAATTTATTTTATGCCGACAATTGCGTCTTTAATTCACTATATTGATGAAGGACACGTTTTTTCCATGTCATGGTTGTTTAGTAAGGTTTGACGAAGCCATTTTCTGAATAATTTTAGATTACAGTGTGATTTCTGTCTTATTTTTGTTAAAGTTGATCAACCACGTATACGGTAAATGCATGATAAATACTTGTTTCACTTTGCTGCGCAATTTCAGTTCAATTTAGTCGTTTTTACTTTTTTAACGATAATAATTTTATTTGTCAAAAGTAATGACAATCTTTTCCTATAAATATAGCAACACTGCAAAACATAATTTCGATATCCCTGCAGTAACATTACGTACGGTGCAAAACGTCAGAATCTACCAATCAGGAGCTGGAACATTCTGACATAAAATTGGAACAAAAACGGCCCCCCTTATTGTCACGTCTTGTCTTAGGTTTGTATACGTCAAACGCGTCTTGGCCGCACTCTAACTAGAGTGCTCTACGATGTATATACCTTCCAGCGGATTCTTGCAGTTATATTTAAGTACGATTCACACGATACATCAGGCATCCGTCATCGGTACGGAACGTCAAGATTAGTTGCATGCAGTTAATTGGAAGTATTCACACACAACATCAACGCCACGGAACGTTTGATGTACGGTACGTGTGAACGGGCACAAGAGAAAAGTATTAAACTTATCCTGACAGAACGGTGATGTTCCGTTGACGTTGACGGAAGCTGATATATCGTCTGAATCGTCCTTTACATGATCCAGGTCCAGGGATATCAGATACATTTTTCAAAGCTCTTCACATTTCATAAAAAATGTCTTGATTTGTCTTCCACGGCCAGGATCCTGAATCGGTTATTAATTTTGAACCAGAAATCAGTCAGACATCCGAACAAATTTGTCTTCAAAATGAAAAACACGTCTTCCCAACATTTCAATTGTCTTCAAAATGAAGACAAATCGATACAGATCTTTCATTAGGGCCTAAGTCGCAATGTACTCAAATGGAGAAAAATCAGTTTCAATATTCGGCGAAGGTTTTCTAAATGTAGTTTTTATTGTAGGTATAAATTACTTTATGACCGTGTTTTTCCGGAAGCATGTTTTCAAACCTTATGACAATATAACAAAGAATTTATTCCTATGTGCTTTTAGTGGGTAGAAACTAAAAAAATGCTTACGCCCAATTTGTATCCCAGTCGTGATTTCGCCCTTCAGCAACCACCATTTGCGGAAGGGCTAAACCGTGTACATAATTTTCAGAAGGGCGCGATAAATGGGCTAAACTGACTGTCTTGCTGGGTAGGGCTGGGTAAATGGGCGAGCTTGACAGTATACTTTTTAATAGGGCTCAGCAAATGGGCGCATAGAAACCCAATGTAAAAGAAAGGGCGCGTGAGTCTTTTCTTCAAATTTCATGAAAATATCGAAATATTCGAATGTTTATGTGCAACAACTATCGAGTAGACATGATCATAGTAGATATTGCTTATCATTTATATTATTCTTTTATTTGTGAATAATAACCGTACGCCCGCTTCTGTCTAAAAATGTAAGTTTGGCCTTTATATTCCATATGAGAAGAAGGGCCTAAGTCGAAATCTCGAAGAAAATGCATGTTTCGCCGTTTTGTTTTCTTTAATTATACATCGAACTAAAAACCATTTTAACTAATTTTCACCTCAATGTTGTAGTATTTTTGTTGCATAATGTCGTAATAGCGAAAACGTAGTTTGTTTACATTTGCGATTTAAGCCCTAATGAAAAATCTATGTCGAAATGTTCAAATCTGGCATCTCTGTCCAGGTCAACACGCAGAAAAATTTAGCATATTTAAACCAAAAATATGTGTTATTGAATTCAATCAATTATTGTTTATCACTTTAACCAACAAAATTATTAATTTCACAATATTTTAATGTAGAATACATTTAAGGTTTCAATATAGGGGTCCCGTTTCAAAATATCGGCTGCGGCGCCGCGTCAGATTTTGAACGTTAATAACTTTTATCATACTTAACAGAATGATTTGATTTTTAGGCCAATTTGTTGCAAATATGTTCCTCTATGCTGTATTAAAATTTGAAGTATGTATAACATGTACTAATAACAAAAAAATGTGTTTTGAAAAATCTTTCGAAAACGACTCGGAAAAGTGAAAATTTTCAGCCCATCCCGCACAGAGCCGTCGTTATGGTAGACCAACCGAACAATAAAATAATGAAAAGTTTATATATATATATAGGTCCACTACATGTTTGTTCGTATGGTTATTCGCATTGGGTTGCTTGACGAGAGCACTTGGTGGGGGAAAGACGGCATATTCCTTTGGTTAGGCCATTAGAAGCCGGACGGAAAGGAAAGGCTCATGCACGGCACGAGAACGAGCGAGAAAGCGATAGTAGTGCATATTAGCGCGATTATATAAATATCTGTCGGTCGGTTTTTCTCATCATTCGTATTCGTTCAAGCACTAGCAAGCAGCCAGTCCACCGAAGAAAAGTAGTTGGCGAGGACGACGGCGGAAAAAGTGCCCCAGCTACTGGTGACTCATCGCAACCCGATCAGGAACTGTCGCCCTGCAAGAATTTCGCCCCAACTAAAGGGCAACAGAGTAGGCTATCGTTCCAGCGTCTGGATCGTGAGATTGTGCAGGACTGCAAAGTCGAGCTACGCTTACAAAGCTCAGTCGTAATGATGCCCCGAGAAGCCAACGATGCCTACTTTTTTTTCCCATACATTTATTTGACACGGCATTTGCAAAAGCTTTTTACGCCAGTTTCTTTTTTTACATAGCACGTTACAAAAATCCTTAAGACTAATTTTAACTATACTAGTACTTTGTCTAAAACTAACACTGAAATCACTTTATTGTTTGCTTTTTTCCTTACATTGTTGTATTTCATACTGATCTAGTATTTTCGGGTGTATTTATTTACTTTTTTTCTGTTATTGTCTAAATTTAAAAACTAAATATTCTAGGACACTTTAATTGGTGAATGATTAGCCTTGGATGAGAGTATGAGGAGACGAATTTAATTAAATTTTGACAGACGCTGTTTTTAGAAAATGATAGATAAGTTCCATGTATAGAGGATCGCGATACGCCAGGATGTCTCTAACAGGAACATGGATTGGTCTTCTTCGGACTTGTAAAGAATCTACTAATTGTGATCTGGCTTCACGATATTCAGTGCAGGACCAAACAACATGCTCAATGTCATGGTAACCTTCTCCACAAGCACAATGATTACCCTCAGCGAGCCCAATACGACGGAGATGCGCATCTAAAGTATAATGATTGGACATGAGCCTAGACATCACACGGATGAAGTCCCGACTTACATCCAATCCTTTGAACCATGCCTTCGTTGATACTTTAGGGATAATTGAGTGTAGCCATCGTCCCATATCTCCATTGTCCCAAGATGTTTGCCAACTAGCAAGTGTCCTCTGTCGAGAAGCGCTATAAAATTCATTGTAAGCGATGGGTCTTTCATATATTTCACCATCTAGTGCACCAATCTTGGCTAAATTATCAGCTTTCTCATTGCCCGCAATAGAGCAATGGGCGGGGAGCCACACTAGGGTAAATTTATAACATTTTCTTGTCAGGTTACTCAGAGATTCTCGTATCTTCCCCAAAAAGAATGGATCGTGATTATCAATCCTCTTTGAGCGTAGAGCTGCAATTGTGCTGAGACTATCAGTGAGGATAAAGTAATGGTTCGGGGGTAAAGTATTAATTATTTGAAAACTATAGTGAACTGCTGCTAGTTCCGCTATATAAACAGAGGCGGGTTCTGCAAGTTTGAGAGAAATTGAAAAATTATTGTTGAAAATACCGAAACCAGTGGCCTCACTGATTCGTGACCCATCAGTGTAAAACATTTTAAGGCAGTCTATGTGTTGATATTTACTTGTGAATATTTTAGGGATCTCCCGCGAGCGTAGATGATCCGGAATTCCACGAATCTCTGCTTGCATGGACGTGTCGAAGAATAAAGTGGATTCAGGAGTATCTAGTATATTGACGTATGTGGGAACATACCTAGCAGGCGTTATTTCTTGTGACATGTGATTGAAATACACTGTCATGAATCTGGTTTGGGGTTGAAGCTCGACAAGTCTTTCAAAATTTTTAATTACCAGTGGGTTCATAACCTCACATCGGATAAGTAAACGAGAAGAGAGATCCCCGAATCGGTCTTTTAAAGGAAGAACTCCCGCTAGTACTTCAAGACTCATCGTATGGGTCGACTGCATGCAACCTAAGGCAATTCGTAAACAGCGATACTGTATCCGTTCCAGTTTAATAATGTGAGTGTTCGCAGCTGAACGGAAACAGATGCACCCATATTCCATTACTGAAAGTATTGTTGTTTGATACAATCTTATCATGTCACTTGGATGAGAACCCCACCATGATCCAGTTATTGTTCGCAGAAAATTTATCCTTTGTTGGCATTTCGTTATTAGATACCTAATGTGGCCTCCCCATGTGCCTTTAGAATCGAACCAAATTCCAAGGTATTTAAAAGTCAGGACTTGGGCTATCGTTCTACCAACCAACTGAAGCTGAAGCTGAGCTGGATCACGCTTCCTTGAAAAAACAACCAACTCTGTTTTCTCCGTAGAGAAATCGATGCCTAACTTCAAAGCCCAACTTGATAAATTATCCAAACTATCTTGCAGTGGTTGTTGTAAATTTATAGCTTTTGGTCCTGTAACAGAAACCACGCCATCATCTGCAAGTTGCCTTAGAGTGCATGGGCTGACAATACAATTATCAATATCATTCACGTAAAAATTGTAGAGAAGGGGGCTTAAACAAGAACCTTGTGGGAGGCCCATGTAACTTATTCTGAGTGTCGCCAAAGCGCCATATGAAAAATGCATGTGCTTTTCTGACAATAAATTGTATAAATAATTATTTAATGTCGGTGAAAGACCACATTGATGTAGCTTCTCCGAGAGAACATCAATGGAGACTGAGTCGAATGCTCCTTTTATGTCTAAGAACACAGACGCCATTTGTTCTTTTTTTGCGTAAGCGAGTTGGATTTCTGACGAAAGTAGCGCCAGACAATCATTCGTTCCCTTTCCCCTCCGAAAACCAAACTGGGTATCTGATAGCAAGCCGTTCGCCTCAACCCAATTGTCGAGACGTCGTAGGATAATTTTTTCCAACAATTTCCTGATGCAGGATAGCATTGCAATCGGTCGATACGAGTTATGATCGGAGGCTGGTTTTCCCGGTTTTGGAATAGCGATAACTCTCACTTGTCTCCAGTCGTGCGGGACAATGTTCTGCTCAAGAAGCTTATTGAATAAATTCAACAAGCGTCTTTTTGCTAGGTCAGGCAGATTCTTCACCAAGTTGAATTTAATTCTGTCTAGTCCCGGAGCATTATTGTTGCATGAGAGGAGTGCAATTGAGAATTCCATCATTGTCAAAGGCGAATCTATGAAATCGTTACTTGTGGGAGCATCGCGAGTGATTTTCTGCGCAGGAGCAGAATCGGGACAAATTTTCTTGGCAAAATTAAATATCCAACGATTCGAAAAATCTTCGCTTTCATTAGTCACGTTTCGATTCCTCATTCTTCTGGCTGTGTTCCAAAGAGTACTCATTGATGTTTCTCTTGACAAGCCATCAACGAAGCGTCTCCAATAACTAGACTTTTTGGCACGACGTATACTGTCAAATTTGTTTTGCAAAATGAAATAATTTTCAAAGTTCTCACGTATACCCCCTTTCTGTTTCATAATTTCTTTGTAGGCAACTTGTTTAGCTTCATATGCATCAGAGCACTCTTTGTCCCACCAAGGATTAGGGGGGCGTCTATTTATTGTCATTCCAGGATTGCATTTCGTTTGGGCTTGTTCTGCTGCTTCAATAATTAAACCCGCTAAGAATTCATATTCTTCGGTAGGGGGTAGCTCTTCTGTCGAAGCAAGAGAAGTGGAAATTAATGTTTCGTATGTTTTCCAATCAATATTTCGTGTTAAGTCATAAGGAACATTGATTGAATTCGTAAGGCCTAATTCACTGTTAATTGAAACAACGATTGGCAAATGATCGCTACCGTGAGGATCAGGTACAACCTTCCACGTGCAATCTAACCGAAGTGATGTCGAGCACAGAGATAGATCTAATGCACTTGGACGTGCAGGAGGTCTGGGGATGCGTGTTGATTCGCCAGTATTTAAAACTGTCATATTAAATTCGTCACAAACATTGTATATCAAAGAGGATCGATTATCATTGTAGAGGGAACCCCACAATACACCGTGCGAGTTGAAGTCTCCCAGTATCAGACGCGGAGCAGCCATGGATTCCACTACCTCAAAAATTTGACGTTGTCCAATTTGAACTTTGGGAGGTATATATATAGAAGCGATAGACATGTCTTTGCCTTTAATGTTCGTTTGGACAGCTACAGCCTCAATGCCCGCAAACAAGGGGATGTTAATTCTATAGAAAGAATAGCACTTTTTAATTCCTAGAAGCACTCCTCCATATGGGGTGTCTCGGTCTAGGCGAATAATGTTGAAATCATTTAAGTTGAAATTAATGTTTGAGGTAAGCCATGTTTCACATAAAGCAAAAGCATCGCATTTTAAATTATGCAGTAAAATTTTTAAGGAATCAATTTTAGGTATGATACTTCTGCAATTCCACTGTAAAACAGTGATGGAATCTTTCATTGGAGGAGGTGAATTACCCATTGAAAGATACAATCGCTGCAAGGATGGGCCATTGAGCAATCAGCTGCTCTAAAAATGTTCTAATTGTTGGGAGGAAAGCTGAAAGTATACTCTTTAGTGGTTCAGAAATATTGAATGCTTTAAAAATCCAATCAACAATTTCAGAAAATTTTAATAATCCTAGCCCCGGCTGAGGCTCAGAGGAAGTCGAAATTTTATTATTTCCAGTAATGGTGTTCTGTTTGGATTGTACGTTCCCAAAACCGGGCGGAATTGATTTCGGTTTTGAATCGGAATTTTTCGGTTTTGGGCGCAGTTTATCTATTGGTGGAGAAATTTTAAGGCCCTTTCTTGGCAGCTTGGGAAAAGAAGACTGTTTTCTTTTTCTGGAATTTCCGGGTAAAACAAATGATGTACCTTCGCACGCTCCGTCAGAGTCAGACTGTTCCGAAAATAGAGATGCGTAAGTGTTTTCTAAGAAGATGGGTTTAGGGGTAGCATTTTTCAACATTTCTGCATAGGAGCGCTTAGACCTCTCCTTCAAGGATCGTTTAATTTTATCCTCACGCAATTTATAAATGGGGCATGCAGGGAGCTCATGTGAGTTTTCTCCGCACATTAAGCATTTTTCTGAATTTTCATTGCATGTATCCTCTTGATGAGAACCCCCACATTTGCCACACCGTGCCTTATTGGAACAGTAAGTGGCTGTGTGGCCAAGCTGTTTGCAATTAAGGCAATTCATTACACGAGGGATAAAAGGCGAACAGGGAGACGAATCTTATCGATAATGACATAGTTGGGCAGCGCAGACCCAGCGAAAGTCACTCGAAATGAGTCAGACAGTCGATAAACTTTTTTATCTCCTTCGTGTGATACTGAATGCAATTGCTTGCATTCAAGTATTTTTACGTCTTTAAGTATGGTGTCTTTGAAACGACCAACCCCATGCTTAACTAAGTCATCAACAGTCAAACTCGATTCTGTGATGAACCCATCAATTTCAATTTCTTTTGAAGGAATATACGCTCTATATTCACGCGTAAAAAGTTCGCAAGAAGCAATTGCATTGGCTTGTTTGAAACTACCAACGACAATGCGTATTTTATCTTTATTAACTTTGACGATCTCTTTTACATCCGAGAATCGCGAAGTCAAATCTTTAGAAATTTGAATGATATTTAGCGCCTTTGCTTTACGCCTAATAAATACAATCCATGGTCCCGTTGACGACTCTGGGTAAATTTTAATTCTAGTCGGATTTACATTTTCAGCATAAGGCTTAGGGGGAGGGTCTGTTACTCGTTCTCCCATCTCTTCATCCATTTTACCTAATAAGAAAAACTATCACAAAAAGGAATGAAAAATATACCTGTTATCTGCTATCTATTAGGTGACGAAGACACCGGTAGAACACACCTCATGTGTTACGTTGTAAACTCGGTGCCCGTTGTTTGACAATGTGACACTTGCTGTCCTTCTTCGTCGCGTTGCTTCTTCAGTAGAGAAATAGTCCTACCTGCAACACTTCAAAACTCTCTCCGATTAAGCTGCTCGTCGGTATCACCACCACAAGCGCGCTCTCTCCGTTTCCACCACCTCGGTAGACAAATATGGCTACCTGTGGCTTGCTGCGAAAATCCCACTGTCGATGCGGCACTTTTCGGTGCCACTTGTTTTCCTTATTCGTCGTACCACTTCTGCGGTAGACAAATAGAGCAAATGGGTCTACCTGTGACGCTTCCCTCTCGTCGATTAGAATTGCCCGACGACACCAATACACTATATTTTTTTCTGTGTGTACAGGCACGATCACTGTCGATTTCTGCCACCGCGGTAGGCAAATTCGTCTACCCGTGGTTTGCTGTGAAAACACCACTTGTCGAGGATGCCGTTGACCACGCCTCCGACGTATAAACTGTCGACTCACACTTAACAAACTGGTCTCTCTCTCTCTCTCTCTCTCTCTCTCTCTCTCTCTCTCTCTCTCTCTCTCTCTCTCTCTCTCTCTCTCTCTCTCTCTCTCTCTCTCTCTCTCTCTCTCTCCCACAATAACGCATACAGCGTCTCGCACTCCGTCACTCTCTCGAGAACAAAACCTTCCACCTGGAGGCACAACCGTCTCGGTCGGTTGCAAAAACTGTTATGGTACGATGCCTACTTGGTCGGTTTGTTCGAGAATGCAAAATAGTGCTTTCTAGCTCACCGTGTCCGCGGGGAGTGCGTCTGAATTATGCTCCCGCAATAAAACAATAAACGGTTCTTTACAGGACCAATTAATTGTGTTCTAATAAGAGCTAAACTGAAATTTACATTTTATGGTGTATAACAAATAATTTTCAGAAAGCAATATAAGAAATACGAAGTGTGGAAAGAAAGAAAGAGAATTTAAATTATCCTCTCTCGCTCGTTTTCATGCACTGCTTTTCCATTCCTTTCTGCTGCTACTACCATCATAACTAAAACGAATGTGCGTGTTCCCCCACCATCTCATGGCCAGTGTTGCAACAATTGCATGTCGCTATAACAATTTGAATTATTTTATTGATCCTCTCTAGTATTGATAAAATATAGAACATGCAAAGTACACTAGTCGCATGCTTTTATTCGAACTTTTTGGCAGCCTCCGTTGATTAACTGCATAAATCGATTTGTTTGTGCAGCTCCTTGCTAGTAGCAAACTAAATAGCCTTTATCAGCGCTAACAAATAAGACAAAAGAATTTAAATTTGTGAAAATCTTCTCCTTCCTTCTTTTCAAATCTGCAACATTCTTTGAAAATATTGTTGGAATGTTGTTATTGAAAAACTGAACATGCAAGTTTGCTAGCACTGGCCACTAGATTGAAGGCGATGGAAAGACAGAATATTCGTTTTGGTTATGCTAGTATTGGTAGCCGAACGGAAAGGAAAGGCACAGGAATGGCACGAAAACGAGCGGGAGAGCGATAGTAATGCTTTCTCGTGTTTTCATATATGAATATTGGTCGGTCGGTTTTTCTCATCATTCGTATTCGTTCAAGCACTAGCAAGCAGCCAGTCCACCGGAGGAAAGCAATTGGCGATGATGACGGTCCGCAAAAGTGCCCCAGCTACTGGTGGCCCATCGCAACCAACTACCGATCAGGAACTGTCGCCATGCTAGTATTTCGCCCCAACTAAAGGGCAACGGAGCAACTAATCCGCTGGCTAACATTCCAGTGTCTGGTTCGTAAGGTTGTGTATTACTTCAAAGTCGAGCTACGCTTACAAAACTCAGCCGTAATGAAGCCAGTGATGCCTACTTGGTCGGTTTGTGGGAGTGGGCGTAAATTACAATAAAAGCAACGGTTCTTTTCAGAACCAATCAATTGTGTTCTAGTGAGAGTTAAACTGAAACTTTCATTTTAAGGTGTGTAGCAAATTTTCAACAAGCAACATAATACGTTGGGTGGAAAGAAGTAGCTTGCACATGGAACAAAAATTTAAATTATCCTCTCGCTCGTTTCGTGCACTGCTTTTCCATTCCTTTCTACTGTTATTATCAGTATTACCAAAACGAATGTGTTGTTGCATGTGTTTAAGAGAAACGTTGAAGTCGCATGCTTCTATTCAAGCTTTTTGGCAGCCCCCTCGAACTAACTGCATTAAATGATTTTTTTGTGCAGCTCCGTGCTAGTAGCAAACAAAATGGCCCTACCAGTGTCTGATTCGTGAGATTGTGCAGGATTTCAAAGTCGAGCTAAGCTTATAAAGTTCAGCCGTAATGGTACCCGAAGAAGCCAGTCTTGTCGTTTTGTTCGAGGCTACAAAACAGTTCGCCAGGCACGTAACTATCATGCCAAAAATATCCAACGATCCAGCGCATCACCATCAACACCAACGCCGATACCAAAGGTTCTTTTCAGAACCACCATTATTACCATAGAGAATTATTTGAAAATTTCCCATTCAAACGTGATTCTGTTGAGTATTATTAGATTTAAATTAACGTCTCGAATTGAAATCACGACGCTCCGGTTATGTGACAGACATTACCCACCCATCTTTTTTTATTGTGACCTCGACTAACGGTTTAATATAGACACCCCATTTCAATATTTCTGAAGGAACAGAAGGTCGAGTTTGGAAAGTTTGTAACTTTCATTTTACTTAACCAAATTACACAATGTTCGCACTAATGATTCAGAAATATGATCAGGAATCTTCTGTTAGATTTGTAAGTATGTATAATTTACATGAATAAAGAAAAATTGATTTTCAGGAATCAATTATTATCTGTTCTTCCATTGGCCAGTACTACGCGACTTCCTCATGCTAACAATTAATTTCATCGTTAGCCATCTCCCTCACCAAGGCCAACAACGCCAACAAAACCGGTCCTTTTCAGGACCACCATCATTTTTGTAAAGAATAATTTGAAATATTCCTCGCCCAAATCACCTTTTGTCCGAAAATCCTAATGAGTATCAACATATTTGAAGAACGTGTTCCTTATGTATTCTACATCTCTCCGGTTATGTCGCAGACATTACCCACCCATCTTTTTTTATTAGAAAAACAATGTATTTTTGCTTTCAATAAAAACATTTTTAATTTCAATAATTTTCTTTTATTTTCAATAAAAACATTAGAAAGCACAACAATAAACTTTTTTATTGAAACAATAAATAAATTTTATTGAATTCAATAAATAAATTTATTGTCTCCCGACTAATAATTTTATTTATTGAATTTAATCCATATTTTTATTGAACCTACAAATCTTTTTTTCTGCGTGAAACATGAAAATTTGTAAATCTATCCAAATATTTGAAAAGAGCCTATCTGCAAAATGTAAACAGATAGAATTTTCACATTTTCCATTAAAAAATCTCTACCCGAACACGTACATAACTTAACATTTGATTATGAAGAATTTTGATAACGAT
Source organism: Topomyia yanbarensis (assembly GCF_030247195.1). Taxonomy (NCBI): domain Eukaryota; kingdom Metazoa; phylum Arthropoda; class Insecta; order Diptera; family Culicidae; genus Topomyia; species Topomyia yanbarensis. The sequence goes on along the minus strand of NC_080671.1, from coordinate 211,897,552 downwards.
TTTACAATAATTTATAAAAGGGCCTGATTGATTTTTATGAACAAACTATGCTATATTTCACCCTAAGGAAAAAAATTGGGTAAGCACCAAAATTTCTCACAAGGGCAACACAAAGTGTGTTTTAGTTTTAAGGATTTAGCGTCAAGCTGGCGCTAATCTAATCCGACAAAAAGTTAGTGTCGGTTTCTGATGAGACGAGGTCGAAACGCACCCATGACTAATGACCAAACTGATTGCGAAAGAGCCTATCGTGTTAGGCTCTATAAAAGGGCCTAACTGATTTCAAAAGGGCCTATTTGATTAAAAAGGACCTAAGTAGCAATACACTCATTTAAAATGGATTATAACGTATTATTGTATTATAACTGATTGTAAAAGGCTTATAACAGCCAGAGACTAATTGAGACGGAGGACTCAAGGATTTTCCATGGTTCAAGTAGTACAAGTGTCGTCCCTTGAACTGTCAAAGAACGATCGGTACTCAACATTCATTTCTATATGCTACCATAGTATGCTTTGGATATCCGTAATCGCTATCGCGTGTCTATGGCGATATCAAACAATAATACAGAATTTGAAAGTGTCTTTTTTGTTGATAATACCGTAAGAAAACTCCAAGTATTTCTGTAGGTAGGTTTGAGATAACTTTATTTGATTCTTATTCGTCAAGTTATATAATGCTAACATAGTTCGATATCGATTGATATTTCATGCACTGTTTATCACAGTCCCTTATTGACTGCCATACCCTATCATACCCTCTGCCTATAGTAAACAACACATCCATGCGCGGCGTCCATATGCAAAAGCTCAAGTTACCCACTTGAAGCTTTTGTCACACGACGTTCTGTCAGATGACATCTCAGAGCTTTTTATAGCACGTTCCGTATGACAGTTCTTACTGTCAACTGCCGTCCCGTGAATGGCAAATTGTTTATATACAAAGAATATTTCGTACGTATATCACTGCGAAATATTCTTTTTCAACACTTCCCCACAATTTGCACATTCAATACACCGAATAACTTTCTGTGTATATTTTTAGGTAGCCCCTTAGTGAAGGCATCTGCAGGTTGATCGACGCTTGGGATGAACTGTAGTTTTACTCTACCATTTTTGATGAGATCCCAGATGAAAAGGTATTTGATATCCCAGTGTTTCATCCGTTGATGTGATCTTGGCTCCTGTGCTATGTTGATACATGGGATGCTGTCTTCCATTATGATGAATGGTGTTATGTTTACATCCAATTCATTGAGAAGTTGTGTTAACCACACTCCTTCTTTCGTAGCAGCGCAAAGTGCTATCAGTTCTGCTTCACTTGTTGATAAGCTTACAGTCGGTTGTCGTTTCGTTGACCACGAAATAAGATTACCGTATAGTAGAAATGCGTATCCTGAAACTGATTTCCTATCATCAGGATCATTTGCAAAATCTGCATCGGCAAATCCTACTAAAGCTGGATATTCGCTATTTGATGAATAAATTATTTTTGTGTTGCTCGTTCCCCTCAAATATCGCAATATTCGTTTTAATCCTGACCAGTGCCAATCGGTGGCGCAGTTAGCATATTCGCTTAGGGTGTTTACCGCAGAGCAAATATCAGGTCTAGAAGTTAGTGAAAGATATTGTAGGCATCCCAGCAGTTCTCTGTATGGCTCTTCAGTGATTTTTGCCTCAGATTTTGACCATTTCGTGTTGATATCCAATGGTGTCCCCACTGGTTTACAATCAGCCATCCCAAATCTACTAAGAAGTTTCTCCACGTATATTGTTTGAGAAATTTCAATAGTCTGGCTTTCCAAATCACGATTTATGTCCATTCCCAGGAAGTGCTTAATCTCTAACATGTCTTGCATTTGGAATAACCTTCCAAGTTTCTTTTTAATCCACGTAATTGCTTCGATGTTTTTGGCAAGTAGTAAAATGTCGTCTACATACAGTATTACTATAATGCCTCTAGATTTTGACTTATAGATGCAGTTGTCATTTTTGAGAGGGACAAAACCTAGTGTTTTCATTGCATCATCAAAATGTTTATTCCAAGATCTGCTTGCCTGTTTCAATCCATACAAACATTTGTGAAGACGAACAGTTTGTCTTTGCCCATTTACGTTTGGTGGAAGTTTCATGTATATTTCTTCTTCTAACTTCCCATGTAGAAATGCAGTTTCGACATCCATTTGATGTACTAACAATTTATGCTCGTTAGCAAGGGCTAGCGCTAACCGAACACTCTCTAGTTTGGCGACTGGTGCAAATGTTTCACAGTAATCGAATCCAGGACGCTGTGAACACCCTTTTGCCACTAATCGTGCTTTATATCTTCCATCTTCTTTCATTGAGAAAACCCATTTTGAGTTAATCGGTTTAACTCCTTTTGGCAAACAGTTAACCACTGTCCAAGTGCCATTTTGATGTAATGCATCATACTCTTCTTGAATAGCATGCTTCCATTCTTGCCAATCAGAAACTTTCTTCAATTCCTCAATAGTTTGCGGAATCTCTTCGTTGAAAATCATTGCTGTTTTTGCTGTATAATCGGAATACCAACCCGGTATCTTTCTCTCCCTCTTGCTTCGACGCAATGATTGACCATCATCGACGTCCTCTCTTTCGTCTATTGGTTTTTCATTTGTACTTTCATAGTCAGTTTCGCCAACTGATTCTTCAAGTGAATCTAGATTATCTTGCTCTGTTTCGATGAGTGTGCATTCTTCATGCTGTTCTTCATCAGAAGGATGTATAGCAGTCTTCGTTCTGTTCTCCTTGGTTTAAGCGTGTACATCTAATTAAATCTTGACCAGATGATTCTACGAAATCCATGTTTGTGTGGTCAATATCTTGATTGGCTCTGGTAGATTCATTGAATACTACATTTCTGCCAATTTCTATTGAACGCGTATCCTTGTTCCATAATCTAAAACCATTATTTGCGTACCCCACAAATATCAAAGGTTTTGTTTTGAAATCTAATTTCTGACGCCTCTCTTTAGGTATTTGTTTAAATGCTTTGCACCCAAAAACTCTTAAATGATTCAAGTTTGGTCGCTTTTTAAACCATTTTTCATACGAAGTTTTGTCCTCTTCTATCCCACTTGTTGGAGATCTATTGATTAGATATGTTGCTGCATATAATGCTTCTACCCACATATCTTTCGCTAATCCACTTTCGTAAAGCAAAGCTCTGACCATTTTGCTGCGGTGTGTATGGAACAGTGAACGTCATTCTAATACCATTTCTTTTGCAATGAGCTTGAAATTCGTTTCTTGTATATTCCCCTCCATTATCACACCTTAGCATTGAAATACGTCTTTCGAAGAATGCTGTCGCCATTGCTTCGAATTCTTTAAATTTCTCTAAAACCTCCGATTTCTGTTTCATGAGGTAAACCACGAGAAAGTGCGTATAATCATCTATAAAGGTTACAAAGTAACGATAGCCATCATAGGTTTCCTGCTCCATGCTTCCACAAACGTCCGAATGTATGAGTTCCAGTGGTCGTTTTGATCTTGGCAGTTGCAATTGTTTAAATTTGGATGCAGCCTGCTTCCCTGCCATACAACCATCACATACATTTGTTTCACTAATATTTCCAGAAGTTAGATTGATACCCTCAACCATTCCCTTCTTAATTAGTTTCTCCAAACTCGTATCACTGATATGGCCAAGTCTTTCATGCCATGTTTCCAAACTCACCTTCTTTCCGAACAATGCCAAGTTTGTTCCATCTTCCGCCGACTTTTCTTCCCGAAATAGATCAAGGTGGAATAAACCATCAACGAAGATTCCTGAAGCAATTACTTCATCTTCAAATTCAAAGATAACCTCTTCATCTGTAAAAGTAACCCTTTTACCATTTTTGCTAACCCTTCTAACCGAAAGGAGATTTTCTTCAAGACCCGGAGTAAAAAGAACGTTGTACAATTTCAATTATTTTATTGTATTGTTACCCACAACACTCTTTAATCGCATTTTTCCAACTTTTGTTGCCCCCCCCCCCTTGGACATCTTCCAGCAGCTTCTCGTCATTAACCATATGGTCGCTTGCTCCTGAGTCAATCACGAATCTGACTCTCCTACCACGATCCGCTTTGGTCATCATTGCAAAGCTCTTTTTAGGCTCCATCTTTTGCTGCTTCTTGAACTTATCTTTCTCCTTCGCGTTAAACTTTTTCATTAGTGCGCATTTATTTTTAAAATGCCGTTGCAACCGAAGCATCGGGTTACCTCTCTCTTTGGCTTGTATTTTGAAGACACCGCAACGTTTTTCATTTCTGCTTGCTTCTCTTCCCCAGCTTCAGCATCAATAAACATTCGTTTGATCTCCATGATCGGCTTGGCACACAGTTCTTCATTCGTCAGTACCATCAGAGCGCCTTTGACGTGTCGGTACTTGTCTGGCATGGAGATCAGTAGAGCATGAACTTTTTCCGATGCTGTCATTTTTGAACCCATTCGATCTAGCTCGCGAATAATCAGATCGTACTCATCAAAAATCATGGACAATTTGTCGTGATGTCTTTGTTTGATGGTATACAACCGGTCCCGCATATTAACCATAGCGGCTGTACCACCCTTTTGGTACGTTCTGACCAGAGTATCCATGGCTTCTTTCACATAGTTGAGCCCAATGAGTTTATTCAAAACATCATTGTTGACCATCATGACAATCTCGTCCAATGCTTCGACGTCGTCATCAAGCCGTTTTCTGAGCTTAGCCTTCCTGGCTGTTTCTAGCTCTTCCGAGGCACCTACTACTGGTTCGTAGAAGTCCTCTTCTTCGGGCGTTCGTAGCAACGTGTGCTGGAGTTTCATCTTTATAAGATGATGTTCCATTCGCCATTTCCAGGCTGGGAACCGCAACTCCGAACCGTCGAATATCGATTCGCGGTTGACGCTACCGAAGTATGCCGTTGTCGGCACGGTGCGCTCTAGAGTTCTCCTCTCGTAGCCACCACCTCTTCTGTACTCGAGAGTAACCCTCTCGGCAGATCCTCCAGCTTGCTGCTGGGTTGCCATCCTCTCGGCAGATCCTCCAGCTTGCTTCTGGGTTGCCATCCTCTACTTGCTCCTGAAACGCTGGTGCTCGCTGGATGCCGTTTCTTCCCGAAACGCTGGTCCTCGCCGTATGTCGCTTCTGTCCGAAACGATGGTTCTCGCTGGCCGTTTCTACCCGAAACGCTGGTCCTTGCCGGATGCCGTTTCTGCCCGAAACGCTGGTCGTCGCTGGATGCCGCTGCTACCGGAACGATGGTTCTCGCCGGCCGTTTCTACCCGAAACGTGTATCTTCCAAAACAACTATTTTACAATAGTCCAGGTGGCTAGTTCCAGTTAACTACTGGGCCCATAACCTGTTGATAATACCGTAAGAAAACTCCAAGTATTTATGTAGGTAGGTTTGAGGTAACTTTGATTCTTGTTCGTCAAGTTATATAATGCTAACATAGTTCGATATCGATTGATATTTCATGCACTGTTTATCACAGTCCCTTATTGACTGCCATGCGCGGCGTCCATATGCAAAAGCTCAAGTTACCCACTTGAAGCTTTTGTCACATGACGTTCTGTCAGATGACATCTCAGAGCTTTTTATAGCACGTTCCGTATGACAGTTCTTACTGTCAACTGCCGTCCCGTGAATGGCAAATTGTTTATATACAAAGAATATTTCGTACGTATATCACTGCGAAATATTCTTTTTCGACATTTTTTACTATAGCAACTTTATATACTCACAGTTTCTTCATTATTCTGATTTATATCAACCTTATACATAAATACAACGTTCGAAGTTTATGAGGCAGAACAGTGCCAAAAAACAAGAACTGCAGTGTTATTTTAACGGTAAAAATTTCTCATCGAAGATCCGACAATTGATCAAGTGCTAAAATGGAAGCTCGATAAACATATATTACATTATGGAGTTGGATTATTATTAATTCCAAAAAGCATGTTTATTCATAAAATATTTAAATTGAATTTTATTATTTCTCAGGATACATTTGATTTTCAAAGAAATTTTCTAAAACCATTTAAATCTATATGGTTATTTTCAATTTGCTCAGTTATTGGCTAGACTCCTGACAACTTGCTTTACGTTTACTTATTTATTTTCATACACACTTAATTCGAATTACTGGGTACAATAAAATTTTGCTGGGGTTCTGAACAGCAAACCGTTCGGTAATCAATTCAGTAAAATAATTCGGTTACCGAACTCTTCTCAATCTGGCCATCAAATTAGATTTCACTTAATTCTTCTAACTTTCGGTGTAATATCAGGCCTGAAAAGTATTTTTTTTTTTGTGTGAGGTATACATTACATGTAATTTCTATTTGCAAATAGAAGCAATAAGCGCAATCAATCGAAAATAATAGTATATAGTGTCAATTATAATGAATTTGACCAAACATCTGGCAATTTTCTCAAATATTTACGTTTTGCAGATAGGCTCTTTTCAAATGTTAGGCTAGAAATCTTCCAGTTTTTGAAAATATTTTATCCTGCACGATAAAAAATCTTCACGTTGATGGAAAGTGATTTGCAGTTGATTTTGCACTACTTGCTCAACATTTCATGCGATGTGTCAATCTATTGGAATGGATCATTTCAAAGCACTACGAAATCAACAGCAAATCACTTCCATTTGAAATGTGTTGCACATTGCTTCTAATAGATCTTGCATTTAACTATATACGTATTCCTTACGGTATATCCCATTATGGATTACCTAAGAACAAATAATTACATAATAAATTAACCACAAGTAAAATATACAATACTCACGTTCTACATTACTTTGGAAATGCACGTTTTCCATTTTTACTCCTATTTCCGAGCATAGGGTAACGATGGTATTTTGGACCAGTACCATATTTTGGACCACTTGACGATGATTTGTACATTTTTCCATTTAAAGCTCATAACAAATTGAAATATTGCAAACTTAACACTGAAATTATTATGCTAGAAAGCAACTCCCGGTGTATTCTGAGTCAGATGGTTTAATAGGAACCATTGAATTGAAAATTTTTAATCATTTTCACATTTCAGCTGAACTGATCCAAAATCAGGAGGAGGTGGCATTATTGTCACCAACATCGAAGAGTTATTATTTATAAAGTGCATACATTTCAATCATGCAAACATCATTATTATCTTTATAAAATACATAAGAAATCGATTTTAGTTTGAAAAAAGCAATCAGATGTATGAAAATTGTTATTTTGGGTATGTCCAAAATATGTTAGCTATTTCCAAAGGATAACATATTATCGCCATGCTCCCAATTAACTCTGACACCTCTTTGCATATCTACTCTGCATTAAAAAAAAGTTCACTTTTTGTTCCCAGAAAAGCACTTCTTAGTCAATCATGTACAAATTCATCATACAAAGTGAGATATGTGAACATTTAGATGGTCCAAAATCTGTTTCGATATCGGTCCAAAATATGTTTACAGCAATGGTACAAAGGAAAATCGATGGTCCAAAATATGCTTTGTTTACGGTCCAAAATAAAGTTGATGGGTCCAAAATAAGAAAAATGTGCTTTCACGATTTGTCATTTTTCCCAATTATTAAGATTTATTTGACTATTTAGAACACTACATATCCAAAAAAAAATCATAATGCCGTACATATTAGCCTATGAAATGATCCAGATTACGTAGCCAAACCGTATTTTTTCAAGTTTTTTCTCATGACTTCCTAAAGCGGTCCAAAATACCCCTGTTACCCTACGTTTGTAGTCGATTAAAGACTTTAGAGTTTTGACACTTTTGACACTTGTAATTAAAGATGGAACCACTCAAATTCAGCCTCCTGCTAGGCAGCCATTTTGTCGTAGCCAACATCTGCCTTTGTTCAAATCAAAACAACCCAATGCTTTTGCACAGGCGACATGGGCCTAGATGCGGCTAGGCCCACATATGTTGACTACTGTCAAAGTCTGTATATCTCCATAGAGGATGACAGGAGTGACACCCTCCTGCTCAAATTCAATAGATTAGTACAGTGGTGCGAATTCATCGGATATTCATTTCAATTTAAAGATCATTTCTATTAAATAGCTTTCAAAAACCAGGTCATTCTGATACGAGTTATAAATCCTTAGAAAATCAATGCTAAATCACTTCAATTGTTAGTGATACATGATAAACTGATTCAAGTGCAACATCATTTGAATTAGACGTGACATTTTTTACCGTGTGCTGCTTGCTAGAGGCATGTGTTCGAGGTGCGCTTGAAATATTTTTTTTAAAATTGTTTATTTGTGACATGTTAGCATATAGCAGTTTACTAAAATGTACAAATAAAATTGTCATGAGAGCTGACTATCGTGGGAATGGCTTCATTGATTTTTGTTCCGATGATGACAATCGTACAAAAAGGTATGTCATATGCGCGATTTCTACCCTCAGCGTACTTAGTAGTGTTTCTTATGCTCTAGCATCAAAACACAACGGCAGAACTTTGCTATCAGAATTGAATGTCTCATTTTGAACGTTTGGCTCACATTGCGCGACATTCTACTTCAAAAACAATCTTCAGTTCTATGTTGGATATTCAATATCAGTCAGTGTTACCGTTATTTTCTTCAACCCCTACGTTGGATGAGATATGTCACAACAATCTGGAAAAGGCCACATATCATCTGGTGGTTTCATTTGCCACGAAAGACCATAGATGAAGGATGGCAAAACTGACCTGCGTTATGTCTACCTCCTTTCCCATGCCAAGTTTGTAATAGGGTATCGCCAGCGTTTACTTTCTAGCAATAGCTCGGAATAAGGTAACTACAAGGTTTATTATCCAGTGTTTTGAAAGGTAGTCATTATACGTATCAATATCACTCCTATACCGGTCGCCGTTGCACTACCAACAATCGAAGATTTGTTGCTTGTTCTATGGGATCCCCTGTCCATATGTAACTGACTTGCGATTATAGGCAATATATCACAACCGTTATCCAAAAGCTATCGTAAACATAATGAGGCCCTAAATTTTGAATAGAACGTAATTGCATATGAGTTTCGTTCTGTCTTTTTAGTAACTTAGGGCCAGGAAAAAATCGCTGGATCAAGAACGTCTTTTCTAAATCGCACGGAACCCTAACCAAACACTTCATTATCATCGTCGGTGTACAAGCACAAGATAGTGTTATAAGAATCGTCAAACAGCTTAAAGGAGTTTATGAATCCCGGTTTGTACTGAACATGCATGACGCCAAGTAACACTATGAAAGAAATCACAGCGCAGGCTTTTTCGGAAGTTCGTTCGGTAATTTAGGTGTGTTAAATGATCATCCTTTTAAAGGTACAATAGTACATTTACCTACGTCCAATATTCATATCTAATTTCGTTCACTCTCGCACAGGTTGCGTCGGTAGCATGATGAATTGAGAAACCTGCTATTGGGCACTCATACTCGTGACCCGTACCAATACATTTTTGCGAAACATGTCCAAGCAACAATTCCGCTCGGAATGTTCCTGTACACGCCAAATGTACCGCCACGGTTCCTGTAGCAGAAACAGACGATACTGGTGGCTTCATCAAACACGGCATAATCGGCATCAAACCGAACATAATCGGCGTTAGAACCAACACATCTCGAAATGACTGATACCCAATCGCTGGCTTAGGCAAAATCACAGCCGGGTTTCAATCTTCCGGAGCACACTTGGTAACCGGTGTCCATAATCCCTAAAACCGATGTTATATTGTGGACTGGGACGGGACATGCGAAGACGGTCTTCTTTTTCCCTCTCGGTTTTGTTATTATTTTGCAAGGAAAAGTTCGCTCGCAATATAATTTCAAGCAAAGGTCAATGATAGAGCTGTGCAGATGAGGTACAGAGTTGTGCCGATGATGTACGGAAAATGATGTAGCTTTCACATGACATAAATTATGTTATCATTCATATGAATAATCTGATTATAGCTTCATTATCCGTAACTGTCAAGTAGTAGAGTATTGTACCTATCTTTATCTAGAGACATTAATTTTTACCTAGAGCCGAAAATTAAATAACTGTTTACAAGAATTTTGAATTTGTCTTGTCATAGACTAATAGATCGCAATCGATTGATCGATTTCACCGGTCTGATATAAACAGAGCAATTGCATAAGCTTTCTGCTGAGAAAGTTAAACTAATTTCTACGCACACATTATTTTCCACAAATTTGAACGAGAGACGCAATGTTTCATAAGTTGATTCAGTTGTGCAGGTTATTTTTGAGGATTTTGTAAGAGGGGCTTCTAGTTCTAGATTTTCTGTACTCCTCCCTGCGGGAAACGCGGGGACAGGTTACTACGATTATTTAATAGAACTTTGTTGGCTGTTTTTGAATTGACAGAAGTGTGCTACCACGGCTCTCAGAAGCGAGGCCTGCTACCCCGCGAATTCTGCGGTGACGTCAGAGAAATCGTTGAGATAAACAGGCGGATTTCTAGAAAGTTGATAATTGAAAAATTTAAGCTCTTACGGTGAAAAAACAATGTGCAACGAATTCTTGACGTAATTTACGCCATAATTACACTAGACACCAGAGGTAAAAATAATCGAAGCTCTTATTTGACGGCTGAAAATGAACCTGGTGCGATTCGCGGTGAATAGAAAAAAATATTCATATGCCTACAAAGCATATGAAACAACAATCATCATCGCTTACATTGTGCCAGGGCCTACTTTGATGCGTTTGATTCGTTACTGTACGGTCACTTCGTGTAATAATCGGAACCGAATGAAAAACTGCATGGATGAATGGCCGGTTTATTCGTTTAACGTTTTCAGCTGCGTGCGGCTAAATATGATCAATTTTATTTCAATGAATTTGAATATTTTCAACTCTGCTGAACACAAAATATAATCAGTGCAGCCATGTGATTAGTAGCGAAATTTGGGAATTTGACTGCATGTCATAGAAAACATATCTAACCGTTATTTCCTATTCCCAGCATAGGTTTTGGACATCGGCATAGCTTCCTTCCCTGGTAACATTTGAAGTTTTATGGTAGTTTTATAGCCACTCATAAAACTTAGATTACCCTTGTAGCGTGCTATAAAACATTGAATGCTGCTTGGGTTATGATCTATCAGGTGCCGATCATTCGGTGGCAGCAAAGAAAATATGAATTCTATTTAATTAATTTTATTATTATTTAATGAATTAAAATATCAACAAAAGAATAAATTAATAAAATACTCTACAATTACTACTTTAAAATGATTCAATCTACAATTTATCTGACAATCTCCAATCTTATTCACACAAGGTGATGGCAAGTTTTTCATAGTGTTTAACTAATTTTATGAAATAATTATCTCACTGATTATTCAAAATTTTCAATAAATATATTCGGCATTAATTTTTCACAGTCTAATATAAATATGCATTTGTCGGTCGCTAAGGTGATCAAACTCACGAATGGAATTATTTGTTTGTTAGAAAATAAAGTAATATTTTTTTTAAATATTATTTTTTTCATAAAAATATTTGTAATAAAGTAACAATTGTAACAATCTAATAAATGCATCCTAAAATAGCCTGGAATTTATTTTTTGATACCAAATTCTTAACTTTCTTAGTTTTGTGGCAATTTCATTATTGATCTTTTATATAATTGATGCACAATTACAGCAGCGTAAAATCAATTAAACGAAAAGTGACACATCATCATGTTTTACCGGCGTCGGCGGTAAAACATGATGATGAGTTATGTTCTACCGTAGACCATGCGGTAGACTTGGGTGCAACGCCCAACTCCTACTTAGCAGAAGACAAAGAATTCTTCACATTTCCTTTCGATCATGTCCATATGAGCCTGCCTAGTCCTAGTTTTCCGTTTTAAGTTTATAACTGATTCGTTCTAGAATACCTATCCGTCTTTCAATTTCATTGCTTTCGTTTCTCTTAGTCTCAAATTAGTCGAAAATAACCATCAAAATCGATACCTTGCGGCAATTAAAACATAGTAACAAAATCAATTATTTGGAATATTTATTCTTTTTATTAATTGCTAATATACCGGGAGCAGTGCGGATAGAAAAAAAAATATTTTCTTTAACGCATTCTGATAGCAATAGGAACTTCTTTCCACCTCAACATATATCTAAATGTTTTTTTAACAAAAGCATATAAATATAGATTCAAAACAAATTTTATAAATGCAAACATTTTGTTTTTAATACGTCATAGACTTTGCCAGGAAATAACGATACTGCCCAAACGTTATTGCTTTCAAGAAAATGAAAATCGTCAAGATAGGTCCGGGTCACAATGACAGGCCATTGCCGGTTCGCGGTGACATTTGCTTTTTTTCACTTTGCACGTCCCGTGCCAGATTGTGGATATCTAAATATATTTCAAAAAAGTTTATGAATTCATTTTCCTCTTACATGTAGGATTTGAATTATTCTTATTCTTACTATAGTTGTTTCATTTTCTGCTGGTTCATCGGTTCCTGCAGAAAAGTAATCATTGGAAAACTAAATCGATTCACGATTTAATCATTTCCAAACTAAATAAGGCAAACCGGAAAATGATTGAAATTTAAGCATAAAAGCTTACTTTTTTCTAGGAGTATATGAGGTTGTGAATTTTCGCTAGTTTTAGTAACAATGTATTTTTAGGTTTTGTTTCGTATTCGTTATATGTTATTCATCTGCGCCGTTAAGTTTTCTGGCATGGTTGCACTCTTATTACTAAGTAGAAGCCTAATGATAAATACTCTCAAGTGGGCATAATTGCGGCGAACATAGTCACACATAAAGTGTTAATACCAAATATCTTTTGGCGAATCGCAGTCATTGCCATGGAGGTAACTGCTACGTCCATCACAATGACGACACATGAACTGTAATAGAGTAACCAATTATTTCAAACAATTGTCATGTAATGTGTGTTTGTACATATATTAGCTGTGATGTCCTCAGTTCGAAGCGACTATTCACAATCGAACTTTTAAGAAAATATAAAGAAAATATGTTACGATGTTATTGGTACAGTTTTGTTATCTTTGGAAGACAACTATCAGGGTTCCAACTGATTGATCCGTTATTTGTAGTTGCTTATCTAGTACTAGAACTGAGCGATACCTACCAGATAGAGAATATGCAGGACCTGATCTACAGTCAATTTACCGTTACTCACACAACGATAGATTTGGAAACCGATGGCTCGAATAAAATTTAATTTAATGCTCGATGTAACATTAAAATCCTAGTTCATCATTATTTTTTTTAAATAAATTCTGAGGGTCCGGGCAAAACCTCTCAAATCTTTTTCTACAAAATCAGAAACTTTTATTGGATATCAGAATTGGCCGCTGGTTTCATTTATGGTCGTAGTATGTATCCTTATATAGTTTCCTTATAGTACATTTTTGGTGTAGATCCGGTCTGATCGGCATTTCTGCCCTAAGCCAAAAATGCGGGCCCCCCTCAACCCAAATTTTAAACTAGGACGAATTAGCGCATGGGCGCCATTTAAACACCTTTTTCAATATAAAGAATGTCATTTGGTATTATTTGGTATCATTATTATTATCATTGGTTCTTTCATTCTTACCTTTCCGTTTCCTTAATTTACCTTTAATTTTGAGAGTATTGACGCTATTTTAGATTTTAGATTTCACCTTCTTTCTCTGTAAGGTACGAATGGATTAGCATATTTGATATTACCTTAATCCCCGGTTATGTCGGCGTTCTCTGCCTGTCATGGGTCAGTTGGTACTTTCCCTTCGTTCTTTCTTCTTTCTTAGTCCTTTTTTGTTAATAAGCTGATTGTGCCCACGATTTCATGGGTTATTTTTTCTTATCCTTTGTACTCTACCCTTTTTTGTTTGTTTCAGTGCATTCAGGAGTCTCCGGCGTTAGTGCACTTGTATATTTCTTTTCCTTTGTTTTTGCTTATATTCATGTGTGCATCAGAGTTAAAAATAATCGAAGTTCTTTTTTGACGGCTGAAAATGCTGAAAATGAACCTGATGCGACTCGTGGTGAATAGAAATAATATTCATTCAAATATCCATCCTTATTCATTCCGTTGAATATCGTACAATATATTCATTTCACTAATTATCTAGGAAAATGTTTTCAAATGCCGGTAAAGCATATGAAACAACAATCATCATCGCTTACATTGTGCCAGGGCCTACTTTGATGCGTTTGATTCGTTACTGTACGGTCGCTTCGTGTAATAATCGGAGACGAAGAAAATGTGCATGGATGAATGGGCGGTTTGTTCGTTTGACGTTTTCAGCTGCGTCACTGAATATTGAAAATGAATGCGGCTGAATATGATCAATTTTCATTCAATGAATTTGAATATTTTTAACTCTGGTGTGCATATATGTATGTGTTTCTTAGTTTCATTAATTGTTTCCGAATCTCCCAGGATAAAAGAGATATCAGCAGATCTTTCTTACTTAGCCTTCCGGTGGGTGCGTTGAATTGTGCGACATTAACAAGCATATTATAGATATTTTTAGAGCTTATTTCTAACATAGCATATTATAGATATTTTTAGAGCTTATTTCTCAGCATTGTGGAATCGAGGAATCGAATGTTGCTTGAGGTGCCAGTATTATGTGTACATATGGTTGTAGATTCTCGATCAGCGATATACTGAGAGCTATCATCTTTTTGTTCACTCTTGATAATCCTATGCATGAGTTTTTGCACATCATTAAGCTTTGGAAAATCTTGTCCGCTTCTCCAGAGAAGAAAAAAAATAACTAAAACGATACAGAAAGAAAAAAGGTGTTACGAATAAATAAATTTATGTTGGCCACTCAGAATGGTTCAACGGACATGAAACAGGAACATGGTTAGTCATATTTTGTGATAAATACACTACGTTTAAATATATTATATCATAGTTTAGTGACCCAAAGCGGTTGGCGAATTGTAACTATGTAAACTGAACCGATTTTAATGACGTACATGTTTCCATTTCTAAGTCTTCGATTGATCCCTGACAGTAATTGCAATCGGCTCAGGCTCTTTTGTGCGTCATGCATTCACTGACTCACAATCGAATTGTGCCTCGACCAACCTGACACAACGCGGCCCATTCCCCTTACTGAGCAAAAGGGCAGGGATTTATGATCGTAGTATATATCCAAATAAAATCATTTTAAATAACCTTCAACTTGTGATGTTTGTGGATATATGTTTATAGTATTCATCAGGGTATTTATGTTTTGAGAAACCAGAAAAGAGGGGAAGAAAATACAAGAACGACCTTGCCCCTCTTTGCTCTGGGGTACTTTTAGCGTCGCTTAGTAGGGAAACAAACCAAATGTCTTTCTCAAGTGAAATTAGCTAAAATGATAAAAAGGTTATCAAACATCCCTCATTTCGACCAAACATTTTTGTTTTTTTTTTTTCAAGTGGGATATGTTTCTCGTAATTTACTTTTCAGCATACATTACCTCCAAGCGAATTTGATTCCTCCTGTTTAAATTTCGGGCACTTTTTCAACACTTCCCAGCACTCCAAAAATTTGAATGTTTCTTTTTGCTCTTGCTTGAAGAGATGCAAGGATTTATTTAAACTGTCCTCGTTGTTTGTTCCGCTCTCATTCAAGCGCTCCACGGCCACAGCCTATATATTTTGAAACACTCCGACTTATTATTCCGAAGCGCTGCCGTATTGCTTCGGATGTGCAAGTTCCTAGCTCTTTATTACGTGAAGCAGCGTGCTGGTGCGCTGCACTCCAGAAAGAAGCAATATTTTGGTCAGTACCTCGTATCGAATCCTCCGAAATATGGACCCAGGATACGCATATCTGCCGGTCCTCCAATTTTGCAAAAAAATTTCCTCTTCGCGCAGCCATTTTCTAAAATTGCATCAGCCGATTTTTTTTCACTTGACGCGCACCAATACACTCTTCCGGTTTTTAAAACACAGTTCTATACGTGTTTCAAAAGTGGGAATAAATAGAACGGCAGCGTATATCAGTTTTAAATTTTGAAACTGAACTGTTCGAAATTATAAAACTGAAACGTCTTGCTGGGGATGTGGTTGTTTCAGTTTCAGTTCTACTTTGAAACTCCTATACAAAATAAAACGCTGCTGAACATGCCCTGATGATTCATTTATTGATATATTTAAATAAGGTAACATTTTCTCAATTTCAAATACAATACACCCCGTATTAATCACTCTGAGGACAGCCGGTTCAATCTGACATTTGCGCGCCGGATCAATTTGACACGCGTTTTTTTTTCTTTCCGCAGTTCCCGTCCCAGTGCTGCACAGATTGCAAAAACTGCTCAGATTTTCACAGTATTCTGTTTTACCGCGCAGATTTTCACAGCTTTCTTCTATAACCCAGTAAATGAAAAGGCGGCTTGGCGGGTTAAACTATACGCTGGCGATCGGTAGGCTATTGAAACTTTGTTCTAGGCTACCCGCCGTAACTTGCCGTTTACTGTAAAAGTAGTGTGGGAATGCACAGATTAGCACAGATTTCTCGACAAACATATGATTACGGCTTAAAAGCCAACTGTCAAAATTCTCTTTGAAAGGAAATTACGGACAAACTGTTACTGGTCAAATACAGTGCACAGCAGTTAATGAAAGAGAAAACTTTTCTCTTTTGTTTGCTACAAACATCTGTGATTGGCGAGTAATGGTTTGTCCGAAATTTCCTTTCAAATAGAATTTAACAGTTGGCTTTTAAGCCGTAATCATATGTTTGTCGAGATTTCTCAATGGGACATTGCAAGATGACGTCATAAGAGCAAAAAGGCTCGAAAAAATGACAGTTCAGCGAGCTTGTTTACATGGTGTTAGAAATCGAACCAAGTTTCTTGTACTGGGTGGGATCAAAAATTTTCTAACTCCATGTAAACAAGCTCTCTGAGCTGTCAGAAAAGTGAGGTTATACATTTTCATGCAATGCTCTATTTTTACCTTGCGCTTAATTTTTGACTCACGCAAAAGCCAAATTTTTCAGAATATCACCTGATAACCCTTATTATACACTGAAACAAAGATCATGGTATAAACTACTATATTAGAGGTTTAAATTAAAAAGGTTGTACCAGTGAATTTTGGTAGAAAATATATCATGCTTGACTATAATTCCCGTCATTTGTACATGACATAGAGACATGGTATTTCTTACTATTTCGTTGTAGTATAATGGTAATTTTTACTAAGCCTCTAATTACATCCAATGGTTAGAATTACCACATGCATGATTATTTTCAAAATTGTTATCTGGTTGAAATTACTATTGTTGTTTACCATGGTATATTACTAGTAATAGTAATATAGTTCATACTAGTATTTCATTTCTTTTAGTTGAAATAATAATTACAAGTTTATTTTCTTACGATGTTATTTATTAAAGTAGGTTTTAACAATTCGCCTAATAGTTTTTATGAATACAGTCATGATTCGTTGGTTGGGCCACAGCCTTGTCCAACTAACGAATTTGATTCGCTAGTTGGACCGACTGACAAATGTCAAAAACTCTCCAAAAGGAGATGTTGGCAGTGTAAATGCATCCCTAAATATTGTCAGATTGATTGTCAAAGTTAATTTGACATGAGATTTTGGCGTTCAGATGCTTTTTAGTTGGACAATGGTCCAACTAGCGGAGGTCCAACTAAAAAGCGGTCCAGTTAAAAAATGTCCAACCAGCGAATCACGACTGTATATATAAATCTTTCCTGTAGTCTCCATATCTCAATAGATTTTCGTCGTGCTGCAAAATAAAGCAATGAGAAATTTGTTTTATTTTTAATGCGAATCATTAGTATATTAGTACTTACCGATGATGCATAGCAGGTCATTCCTGACTTCACATGATTTGTTTCATTCGAACAAAACTGCACTTTGGGTAACAATAAAAAAAATCTAAAAAGCATGTAAGTGCATGCATAAGGAAAATGATTTTTAAAAATATGGCGGACAGCTATAATGTACAAGCACTAACAGTCCCCAAAAAATAACCATGTTTATTGTAATTTCCAAAATACATTGTTTTCAGTAAAAAACACTAGTAAAACTTTTCATTATTACCATGTTCATAGTCTATAGTCTATATATATAAAAATCAATGTATGTTTGTATGTATGTCCGCTAACTAATTCTAAGCTACAAGTCCGATCTTGGTGAAATTTGGCATACGTATTCTTTCTCCCAAGAAGATGTTCATGGAATGTTTTGGGGGGGGGGGGGTACACTTAGCTTGGGGGGGGGTTGTTTTTAAGGCAAAGAATTATTTATATCTCCATAGTTATTAGTATTTGACATATGTATTTCTCCCACTGAGCCGATGGATGATGGGAGTGGACCAAGAAAGGGGGGGGGGGTTCTGAAGTAATCCTTATCTATTCATTCAATGTGATTATTAGCGATGAATTCAATTTTGACATAAGTATTCCTTCCACTAAGGAGATGGTCATGGGGTGGTTTTTGTGAACGATGGGAAGGGTGAGAAGTACCTAATCCGAGGAAAGGGAGAGCGGGGGGGGGGGTTGTACTGAAGAACTTTTTTAGCTATATATATTATATATTTTTTACGTTTTAACGACATTCAATTAGCTAGAGATTACTAGGTAGGGAAAGTTATGAAACTTAGAGCCATAGTACTCAAGTGAGAGCAAGGATGTGAAGTAAACAGATCGGAAAACTAGAAGTGGCAGGGTCATTAGATGATGACCCTGCCACTTCTAGTTTTCCGATCTGTTTCTTCACATCCTTGCTCTCACTTGAGTACTATGGCTCTAAGTTTCATAACTTTCCCTACCCAGTAATCTCTAGCTAATTGAATGTCGTTAAAACGTAAAAAAGAAAATGTGACTAACATAGTCGAAATAAAAAAGGAAAAAAAATATATTATATATGATTTGGCACCAAAACGGTGGACATGATTGTTGGTTTCGGAATCTGAAGGAGAGGGAGGGTTTCTGATGCAATATCTATCAATTACTTCAATAATCTAAAATTTTGTTGCATGTATGTTTACCAGCACATAAATGAAATGGCAAGAATTTATTTGATAGAGATCTATTACGCGAATGACAATATAATACTGATGAATTGCATGAATTTGTCGAAAATTAAATTGAAAATTGCACCTGCGATCGCTTCATCTGAAGTTAAATCAACATTGCTGGATTATGGACGAACAGCTCTGCCCTAAAACAGCCACTAAATCTTGCGCTTGCGGAAAACATTACTCACAATATCAATCAAAATTCGGATGTAAGCAAAATGCTGAAAGATTGCAACACTGTTATATAGGACGAATTCGTCAAATTTTATCCGTTAGTCGACACCTACTGATGAAATCAGTTCTTGCTTAAGGGGGTAGGATTATTGTTGAAAAAATATCGTGCTTAAAAAAAATTGGCGATACCGAGAGTGTTAGTCTATTCAGACAATAATGCAACATTTAAGCAATATTTTCCTTAATGTTCACCGCAAAATATTGAAAATCTTCAGGAGACACCACGAATAAATGCAATGTACAGAATAACTTTAAATCTACTGAACCAAATTGTTTGAAATTTTGCACAGTTCTCCTTCATATCATAACATCATTAAAGATCATAACTTTGTTCACAAAAATAAGTTTCATGATTTTTTTTAGTGAAAATTGCATTTTTAGCTGCAGAATACTATAAAAAATTCAAATATTAAGAAAAAAATAAAAGCTTCGATCAATACCTGGGGATATGTAGCAGAACTGTACAAACCTTGAAAACGATTGGTCCAATATATCTTGATTTATGATTTACACCACAAAGCAAGTTTTAAACGAGATACCTCCAGAGATTTTCTGTCACTGGCTCAATTTTTAGTATTCTGCTATGATATTTGAAGAAATACTGTTCAATTGTGCAGTAAGTATATGGAAAGTGAATGAAACACTCTCTGTATCGCCAAAATATTTTTTTAAATGCACCATTTTTTATGAATTAACTTTACCCACGTCCACCAACACTCTGTTATGTCTTCGTATCATTGGAAATATGTTTCGAAAACAGAACTTTTCACTATATGTGCATACTTTTATTGAATGATTCTTATAGTCACCTTCGCAGGTTAATTCGCCAAAAAAAGTTAGATATATGGGTTGGGAAAATGTTAATCGATGCAACAATAACTTGCACCACATTTCCACATGATTTTGTAACATAATACAATCTGTTGAAGAATTAATCGATTGCGTAAATTGACTTCAATTTCATACACTACTCCATCCAAAATAAAATCGATGGTAAATCTGTTACGCATATAAATCTATGGATGATCGTATTGAATTATTTAATTCAGTCGATCCACCATGCTTTCAGGAGCATTGGTTTTATACGTTACCAACCCAGCAGTCTCCGTCAGACGAAAGTTTTTATATTTAATCGAAAAAATAAAGTTCTTTCTGCGAACTTTTGCGATTAAGGAAGTTGCTTAAGGTGTAAATTGATAAAAAATATTCGAAAATGGACAATAACTTTGTTGTTTCGAGAGCTACAGATTCATCGTTGTTATAAAAATGTGTATTTTATCGCTTTTAACAACTTTGTAGAAGACACTTTTAATAATAAAAAGTAATCGTAAAAAGTTATATTCGAAAACTCCCAAGCAAACCTACATATCTCGCTAATGTTACTATATAGAGCTTTAGTATCTTCAGTAAAGATTTTCACAATAATATTTTTTAGAACTTTGCTGAAGACAGTGAGCTTCTAGCTAAATTATTTGGGGAAATAAATTTTCTATCTCACTTTTAGGGGATTAATCACTCAATTTATTATATCAAAACATGCATCTATTTTTATCCTGAAAATTCTTCGAAATCCATTCTCCAAAACCAATGGATCAGGAGTTATTAAATTTTGATCGTGAAAACGTCGTTTTGCAACACTGTGCACCGCATGTGTTGCAATTGAAACTTTGTGTGCCTATTATATTAGTTACTGCGCAACATCGACCCACCACAACTGTGCTTTGGTTGAAAAAATTCATTTAAGCGACCATTGCAGCTAGAAAATATAAAGGAGCAGATGTACCTCGAATTCGAATGATATTAATGGATTTCAAACGATTGTGTATAGGAAAACAGAGCAATTAATTTAATTGTGCTCCAAGTGGTCAAACTAAGAACATTGTCTATCCGCGAGCAAAAATATTTAGTATTTTTAGTATTTTTAAAATATTTCGTTTAGTTCTGATGGGTGTAGCGAAGCGCACCGGGTTACAGCTAGTAATAAATAAAAGTTGAAAGAACTGCAGAAAAATCGAGCCCAAATGCATAGCAAAATCCAAAGTTTTAGTAGTTATTTCAATCATGGAATCGTTATTAAATCAAATATGCTAAGTAGTAAAAACTACCATGAGTATTTCTTGAAACCGAATCGTAGTTTCAAGCATTTTCTGGTAGTTTGATAATTATTTCTAGTAAATCGTACTATTTATTGAAACTAGTTATTTTTACCATGACTACACGCAGAAGAATCAGGCCTTTTTGAATCAACAAAACGTTTAGTTGAATCAAAAACGTGGCGAATGACTGTTTCAAACTGAAATGGGCGTTTTTCGAAAGCATGTATTTGGTTTAGTTCAACAAATACTTCTGTTTACATTTTAAATAGAAACATTGTTGAATCAAAATAAAATTTGTTAGATCTAACTGATCCCTTTGTTAAAAACCAACAGAATCCTTGTTTAATTTCAACTAAATTTGAGTTGTTCTCTGCTTTGGTTAATACAAACGATTTGTTTTTGTTTCTTCAAACTTGTTTGCTCGGTTAAACTTATCATGATTTTGTTGTTTCAAATGAAATATTTGTTGAAACTACTGAAAAGCCAACAAATGAATTAGTTGGTAATTTCAACCAACAGTATTGATTGAATCAAGCCTGAATCTTGTATGTCACTATATCAAACGGGAAAATTGTTATTTAAAATCAAAATTTGTTTATTTTTACTAATTTTTTTTCTGCGTGTATATAGTTATCACTACCATGTATTTCTTTTCAGTGTAAGACTATCAGCACCGGTGCGTAAGCAAATGCGTGTGTATTTTGATTACGCTAAACGATAATATTTTATTTAGACACCTGTTTTCGCACCGGTCGTTGGTAAATAGGTTGCCAAAATAATAATCTGTTTTTACACCGGTAGTTGTTATTATAGTTACGTTACATTTTTTTGCAATCATGCAATAAAATAATCGTTTTTTAATGATATTGATTTTATTCAGTGAAAAAATATTGCTAGAAAGAATTAAAGAATTTTATTGAATTCAATAAAACCATTTCAGTAACAAACATCGTTCTCTTTTCTAAAAATATTTTATTGCAATGATTGTAAAATTATTCAAACTGGAAATGTTTATTGAGATTAAAAGTTAATTATTGTTTCAATCAAAAAAAATGCTCATACCATTAATTTTGCCGTTTGAAGCAATAAACATTGTATTATTGAATTGAATAAGACATTTTTTTGTTCAAATATGCTAAAATTCTCTATGTAATAAAAATTCTAAGAAATGTTATGGGTTCGGAACGGACAACGAATTCTAATAACTAATGTTTACCCAGAAGTTATTGTCTGAAGCACATACTACGGCCGCTCTGAACCAGGAGTGTAATGAAAAGGATCTCATGCTAGATATTACAAACAAACTTGCGGAGAAGGAACCTTTACGACCATTCAACGATTGTTTTGCGGAAACAGTTTATACGAACAATCAGTTTCGAATACGCTTTCGTTTTTATGTATTTCGAAGCCTTTGAAGAGGAGCTAATATTATATTGAAAAGCCAGAGAAAGTTGGGTTTTACCAAATTATACGGAAGCCATCTGACGTACGTGCTTCAGACGCTGCAGTCAAATATATTCGGATGGGAGAAAAATTGAGCGTTAATGTATGTGAGAATACTGCCATACCCCAGGTAATAGACGTTTACACTGATTTTTACATAAATTTTGTAGCCCAAATGTCCATCAGCTGTGGTCATATTGTAGACAGCATAGCCGGGTAAACATATCTGGGTTTTAAGTATATTCAAAGGCAATTTTGAATCGCAGAATTCATTTTAAATATATTTGTAGTTGGGACTGTGGCCACATTTTGAAATTATGGCGCCACTGACATATGAACAAGCATATGGGGGATAGACCACTACTGAAAAATTGTTCCCAAACCTGAGGGGTAACCCACCAGTAAATGGCTGTTTGGGACCATGAATAAAAGGTGGAGCTAGTGTTCTGGGAAAATTGTCGGATTGATGTTTTTTTAGGGAATTCCCTCATAGTGTTATGTCTGTTAGTCTGTGATATAACTATCATTTTTAAGCAAACAACAATTAGTGTCTGTGGTATTATAGAGTCCCGTACAGAGGAATGCACAACGCTGCCTAAAATGATGCCATCTTCTTTGTTTCTGGCACCCATAGTTTTTGCTGTAGCTTTGAGTGACTTCAACCGAGTTACACAATAAATTAATATGGAGTGAATTGAAAACCCACTGTTTCGTGGCTTATAGCACTTTATTCTTGATACTATTCCATGTAATTTATTTTACATTGTTACAAAAAAGCATAATAAACTGAATACAGTGTCTTGTTTCGACGATTGAAATATTTCGCCATGATATTAACTAACTAATACATTTCTTGCATGTTCTCCGAAAGAAGAATATTTGTTTACTTTGCACGATAGGTAGCCATCTGACTGTTCGATAGGTAGATTTGGGTTCGCTCTGTGCGAGCCTTTATAACATAAACAAGTCCTTTGGCAACAAGTAGCCGCTAGCCGGCGCTACTATCGGCCAATAGGCTTCCAGTAATCGATATATGAACTTCGTATTCCGGCTGATTTCCCGAAAAAGCTTAACTGTGTAGTATTCCTGCGCCAATAATAAAAGCTGAAAACGAGGTGGAATTATCCAGCGAAAGCACTTAAATGTGAGAAACCGGGTGTGGTCGTTACCACACTTAGACTAACAGCACCGGAGCGTGGGTAAAAGCGATTTGCTAACCGCCATCATAACACGACACCGCACCAGCGGTTCGTAAACAGGTTGGGAAATGGAAACTTATCGTTTCGGTTTATAGCAAGTGCGTATATTTGATAACTTCTTCCAACTGACGGCAACGTTGCTATTCGTAGAAAGGAAGCAAAGCAAAGGAAAATGTAAAAAATAGGGTCTCGCGATGATTGAATTAAATAACACTTATTTAGAGTTTACTGAAATTACAACAGAATTATTGAAATTAAAAGTTTAAAACAACAATAAACTGAATTTGAAAATATATTTTCAAACCTTGATTCACACCAATTATTTGTCGTTTGATGCAATGAACAGTATTTGTTTGAATTCAATAACACATATTTATGATCATGCTGTATATTTACTGCGTGAAAGTAAAAATAAGTGCATCGAAGCAACTTGGATTGATCTGGTAGATATAGCATTATGTCAAGCTGTCATGATGTGTCCCAGGATCAGATTGATGGGTCAAATCAAAAAACTAAAAATCTGCATAGAATGTATGAGGAAACACTGCGAAAAAATGGAACTGTGGAAAGTAAGATTCAAAAAGAAAGGCAATGCGTGAATTTTTCTTGTGCAAAAGTCTTTAATTCAGGTCCAATAGTAAGTGGAAGATAACGACCATAATGGTTTGCCACACACTCTGCAGCGCTTGGTTCAGAAAAGAATACCTAAAAAGAACTTGGACGGACACAGATCACACCTGTTACATCATCACCATCTAGTTTCAGGCATCATATTTTCGGGGGATAATATGATGTTGTGGTGTATAGTGAAATGTATGAACGTGAATGCACTACCATAATAATGTGTTGACTAAAAGCCATTTTTTTCATTGTACCAAAACAGTAGTTTAACAATAATTTATACTACAGTCTAATATGACATTACAATACAAAATCAATCAATAACCTTTCTCCATAAAATTTCAAAATTCACTAATTTTGTGAAAAAGGAGATGGCGGGGTTGGACGGTAGTACATTATAAAAATTGATATTTTAATACATTCAAACATTTCTTATATTGCTCATAGAAACAGTAACACGAAATGTTAATTAACTAATTTATTGTTGGACAATAAAATTGATTGTTGCAAGAAATTTTATTACAAATTTACTAGAAGAATTCCACGTCGAACAATGTAGAAATATTCTATGATTCAAGGATAATTACTTTTGTTAATTCGTTTCAATAGTTTTTGACTTACTCCGAGAATTTTATCCAAACTGTTGATACATGGATATGGATTTGACGACCAATTTGGTAAGCAGCAAACGTCACGCTCAAAAATGTTCGAACGTTCGACTGTTTAATCTTCCTATGAATATGACCTGTGTCAGGCCATGATAAACGCCGGAGGATCCTTTGGCTCGGTCTATGCACAGACAAACAGACCTAACAGACTGATTTGAGAAGTACATCGACCATATTCAAAGGAGCACGTCTGAACATTACATTACCTTATGCTACCTACTGTCGCTTCAGCTCATCGCATCGCAAAAAGCGATGCATTTAACAGGCGAAGCTCTAGTAGAATTTCAAATTGTTTGCGTTAAAAGTGTTTACCATATTAAACTCTGGTTAGGAATTTTGCACTACCCCGCAGGACCATTGTTTGAAAGCAAGATTCCGTGTTGTAATTTGCCATACTGATAAATTGGAACCAAATTTATAATGTTAAACAGTGAGCGATAATTTGATTCCATCTTTGGAATTACCGTATCGATGACAAAATGTTGGATTAAATTGATACACTGTATCAATTTGCCACAAATTCGTGTGTATCAATTTGCCCCAGGGTACGCACTTAATGTTTATTTCTTGATGTAGATGTAGTTGTAGTTAGTATTTCATTTCCAGTGATACAACCGATTCTAATTGGAAATGGTTGTGTTATTGGCGCCGGAATACTACAAGTTAAGCTCAGCCGGAATGTTGGCTGGTTCTAATTTGCATTCCGGCTTTAGTGACACATTTTAGTTATAATCGGTTTTATCAATGGAGCCGGAATATGGACTAAAACCAGCCAGAATTCCGGCTCATTTCCGATTGAACTTTACTGGGCTGATTCTAGTTCTAAGTTAGACGAGATGTGATGACTATATCAACGTAATCAACCTCATGTATCAACCTCGGAAAACAACGCAGTTTACTTCAGCAAGTTAATATCATTATTGAAGCCACGCATAAAATGCTACCACTTCATTATTTTTGTTTTACTGTATACTATTCTGCCCAAGTTGTACAGTAATGTTTCCATTTCGAGTGGGTACAGTCCAGCGTACCAAGTATTCCTGAATAAGCCCACTACTCTGCGATTCAAAATCGCCTTTGAAAATTCTTAAAACGCAGATATATTTACCCAACTATACTCTGCAATATTACCGCAGATGACGGACATTTGGGCTAAAAATTTATGTAAAAATCTGTCTAAACATCTATTATCTGGGGTATAGCAGGATTCTCACATAGATTAAGGCGCAAATTTTCTCTCATGCGAATATATTTTACTGTAGTGTCCGAAGGACGTATGTCAGATGGCTTTCACATAATTTAGTAAAACCCAGCTTTCTCTGGCTTTTTATTATAGTATTGTCTCCTCTTCAAAGGCTTCGAAATACAACAAACGAAAGTCTTCGAAACCAATCGTTCGTGAAAACTGGTTCCGCAAAACAATCGTTGAATGGTCGAAAAGCTTCATTCACCGCAAGTCTGTTCGTAATATCTAGGATGAGATCTTCTTCATTGCACTCCTGATTCGGAACCGTCGTAGTATGTGCTTTAGACAATAACTGCCGGGCAAACATTAGTTCATAGAATTCTATGAATTCTCATAATTATTATTACATAGAAAATTTTAACATATTTGAACAAAAAATGTCTTATTGAATTCAATTATACAATGTTTATTGCTTCAATCGGCAAAATTAATGGCACGAACATTTTTTGCATTCAAACAATAATTAACTTTTAATCTCAATAAACATTTCCAGTTCGAATAATGTTGCAATCATTTCAATAATATAATTTTTGGAAAAGAGAACGATATTTGTTACTGAAATGATTTGATTGAATTCAATAAATAAATGTATTTTCTTTCTAGCTATATTTTTTCACTGAATTAAATCCATATAATTAATTTTTTTTTTAAAAAAAACTTTATTGCATGAATGCAAAAAAAATGTAACGTAACTATAATAACAACTACCGGTGTGAAAACAGATTATTATTTTGGCAACCTATTTACCAACGCACAGTGGCACGACTTAGAACAAAATGTGGACTAAAGTCCAAACTTTTCCGTAGCGGTTCATATAGGACGTTTTTATGTAATTTTGGTACGCTGAATTCGTTTTTGATATTAAAACATCTCAAAAATAAACATTTACTGTTCATTAGGGTGTCTCAAAAATATTTTCTTTTCTAAATCGTCCTTAAAATTTGTGTATATTAATTTTCGTGTGCTAAATCGTTTTTGATATTAACACTTGTAAAAAAAAATCATCATACATTAGGGTGGCTCAAAAATAATTATTTTGTTGTGAAGGTTCAAAAATTTTTTAAAGACATTTTTGTGCGCTGAATTCCTATGTTGGTTATAAAAATAGAAATTAACTTTACTACTTATTAAAGAGGCTCAAAAGTAAATATTTTGTCTTTAATAATGATTTCTTTCAATTGTAATTTTGGAATTTATTTTCCGTATTGAAACGAATTGATTGACATCTCATTATGGGGCTTCAGAAATGATTATATTATTTTAAGGATCAAATAAGATGTGATCGACTAATTTTGGAACGTTTAATTCATTAGTGGGTTACTTGGTATGAAAACTACATTTTCTTTCATTTTCAAAACAAACATTTTGAGCGTCTTAGTGGAATATTGATTAACATTCACTAATCAACAAGATGGTTAACGATTTTGTTTTCGCAGGTGTGTTTTAAGTTACTTAGATTGCTTATTTCATACCTTAAATAAAAATAAATCCAAAATCCTTTTTTCGCGTATATGGTTCATTTAAAAATGGTCTTATTTTATTTGGATAATATCGCACACCCTTAAGCTATATCAGTGCTATGCAAACTCGGATAAAATAGTCTCACCAAATGACTAGAACTCAACTGTGTTCACTCAATTTGACAGTTATTGCGTAAGTTAGCAAAAATAGTTCATGAAACATTTTGTGACACATTTCAATGGTTGAAAATATTTACTGATTTTTAATAGTTATGTGTCCAACAAAAAAACACCTTTAACAGGCCAACGAGGGTACCCGGGTACCCACAAATTGAAATGCTCATAACTATGGATTCCTTTAACCGATTTGGACACTTTTAAATGTTTTGGATTCAGAAACTCGTCCAATTTTAGATTCTGTACAATAGAACCGGAATAATGGATCTGGTTTTTGGTAATCCGGATTTTCCGGAGTAATGTTCCAGTACTAGGATATGATTTGTAAATTTTAATAATGTCCTAGTAATATGAGTATCAAAACGCTTCAAATTGTCTCGGAAGTCTGTTTTTATTGTTACGGGACCCTATGACAATTTGAAAAATGGAATTGGAATGGAATGGCCATTCACGGCCCCACGGGAACCTGCTCCGGAATGTCCGTTACAAGTTCATATCACCAAATGGTTCCAAAAGCACGAGATACAGCCTACTGATGCAATTCCAAGACTTTTGATACCCATATTGCTAGTATTTCATTGAAGTTCGCAAATAGTACTCCTGCACAGGAACCTGCTTCCGGAAACCCGGATTCCCGGGAACCGAATTAAGTAACCCGACTCATTTTTACCAAGTCCAAATATGGATGAGTTCTTGAATCCAAAACAGCCAAAAGTATCGAAATCGGTTGGATATTACCTTAGTTATGGGCATTTTAGTTTTGTGGGTACCCACGTCGGCCTGTTACGTAGTAAAAAAATCAGGAGCCCCTCCTCACTCCCACCCTTACTATATCAACAATATTATTAACCCAAAAGCTTGACTTAGTGAAGTTCTAAGATGTCACAAAGTTTCAATTTCCAGTTATGGATAAACATAGGAATTTCATTAATTGAAACATATAAAAATACCCAGGTACCGCGTCGGACACACAACGGTTAAACATTCTTAATTCCTTTACCACTTAAAAACCATACTTCCCACTCGGCTCCTCACTCTTGATCACTAGTAAAACCTTTGTAGATCATGCTCTAAATGCTATTTGAAAGTAGTGCATAAATTAGTTTCATTATTCTAGTTATAAAGTGAATATTCAAATTAAATATCATTAATAACCATGAGTCTCCATCCACAGTTTTTTTTAAATTTTGACTGCTTATCGCAAGTTTTCGCAAAACTAGCATAGGTTCATATTAAAGAGAAAATGAAAACCTTTCGAATGAGCATGGTGTGATCGCGGGCATTCACGGGCGTCGTTGTTGTTTTCGCTTTAGAAGTTCGAATTCAATAAAAATTCATGACAAACAGTTATCTAAACACTAACTAAACCAACTAGTGACTTATTTTTGGCGATTTTACGATGTAATTTTATCACACGGATAATTTTGGTGAAATAATGCAATTCATATAATCAACCGTTTCTTTGAAAAACGAGAATAACCGTATGTAGTTCCTATGGTCAAATAATGCAAAAAACACTTGAGTTATGCCCTTCAAAAAGCTGTCAAAAAATCATTTTGCATTCAAATCACCTAAAATCTCGTGAAAATGTCTCTGATGGCTTAGCTGTTACGAGAAAAATACTAGTGAGAATATTGCATAACCTTCATATATGGACTTAAGTCCGGGCTCGTCCCACTGTGCAACGACCGGTGCGAAAACGGGTGTCTAAATATACTATTATCGTTTAGCGTAATCAAAATACACACGCATTTGCTTACGCACCGGTGCTGATAGTCTTAGACTATCAGCACCGGTGCGTAAGCAAATGCGTGTGTATTTTGATTACGCTAAACGATAATATTTTATTTAGGCACCCGTTTTCGCATCGGTCGTTGGTAAATAGGTTTCCAAAATAATAATCTGTTTTTACACCGGTAGTTGTTATTATAGCAACGTTACACTTTTTTGCAATCATGCAATAAAATAATCGTTTTTTAATGATATGGACTTTATTCAGTGAAAAAAATATTGCTAGAAAGAAAATACATTTATTTATTGAATTCAATAAAACCATTTTAGTAACAAACATCGTTCTCTTTTCTAAAAATATTTTATTGCAATGATTGTAAAATTATTCAAACTGGAAATGTTTATTGAGATTAAAAGTTAATTATTGTTTCAATGAAAAAAATGCTCATACCATTAATTTTGCCGTTTGAAGCAATAAACATTGTATTATTGAATTGAATAAGATATTTTTTGTTCAAATATGCTAAAATTCTCTATGTAATAAAAATTCTAAGAAATGTTATGGGTTCGGAACGGACAACGAATTCTAATAAATAATGTTTACCCAGAAGTTATTGTCTGTAGCACATACTACGGCCGCTCTGAGTCAGGAGTGTAATGAAAAGGATCTCATGCTAGATATTACAAACAAACTTGCAGAGAAGGAACCTTTACGACCATTCAACGATTGTTTTGCGGAAACAGTTTATACGAACGATCATTTTCGAATACGCTTTCGTTTTTATGTATTTCGAAGCCTTTGAAGAGGAGCTAATATTATATTGAAAAGCCAGAGAAAGTTGGGTTTTACCAAATTGGCGATTTGCGGCAAAACCAAAATTAGTCATGCGACACCTATGATTCAGCTCATGAACTGGCAAAGTGATACAGTTTGCTTTTTTTCACCCGCAAGTGAGTCGTAGCTTACTACTAAAACTTCATTTTCTTTTCGGAAAAAGCTTACCCCTGCCAAAATATGAATGAAACGAGTAAGAAATTTAGTTTTATTTGCAACTATTCTGAAATAACAGCCATTTGCAACTATTTGACTCATACATTTCTTAGAAATGTAATCGGGGTATTATTGTGGTTATAAAAAATCGTTCTGTAAATAGAGTTCCAACTCGAAACCGAGACCCAATCAGTTCCAATGCCAAACTCCTTCATATTTTGGACTACGTAGGAGATCCAGTGAAGACTATCAGAGAGAAGGATCGGCTGTGTATGATACAAAGCTCCTATTAGCCGGATATATTTTTCCTAGCGTGATCTGGAGTTTCATGAATTTACACCATCTCATAAAGGTTTAGCTTAACTTAAGAGGAACGGGAAATGATGTTGCGGCGGCTACGGTGCTCAACAAATTACATTTCGGAACAGCACACATATAGCTTTGTGAATAATATTAGAAATCACCATGTTTTACACTCTTTTCGCAAGATGTTTTCTCTTCATCTTATAAAATGATGGTTTTCCTTCATTTTCATAAACAATTATCAACAAATTGTTCGGTGATTTGGTGTTTAAAAGTTATTTTTTACCAATGTTTACAGAAAATATATGCACTATGACAGAACAGAATGAAATCAACAACACTTTGCTTCCTGCGCTATCTGTGAGCTGTTTCAACGTAGAATCGCCAATTATACGGAAGCCATCTGACGTACGTCCTTCAGACGCTGCAGTCAAATATATTCGGATGGGAGAAAAATTGCGCGTTAATGTATGTGAGAATACTGCCATACCCCAGGTAATAGACGTTTACACTGATTTTTACATAAATTTTGTAGCCCAAATGTCCATCAGCTGTGGTCATATTGTATACAGCATAGCCGGGTAAACATATCTGGGTTTTAAGTATATTCAAAGGCAATTTTGAATCGCAGAATAGTGGGCTTATTCATGAATACTTGGTACGCTGGACTGTAACCATTCGAAATGAAAACATTACTGTACAACTTGGGCAGAACAGTATACAGTAAAACAAAAATAATTAAGTGATGGTATTTTATGTGTGGCTTCAATAATAATATTAACTTGCGTAAAATGCGTTTTTGCCTAGGTTGATACATGGAGCACGTTGTTATAGTAATCATATCTCATCTAACTAACCTAGAACTAGAATCAGGAATCAGTAGCGACTGGTTCAAATAGCACGTTCCCCATGTTGATCGGAGATTTGTGCTTAAAAGACAATTATCAAAATTCACGTTGAGAGGAAGTTCCAAACCAATATTCACCAAACACACCTAGTGCTCGTGAACAAAAGGAGTATCGTCAACTCTTTCGTGACTGCTGTGAATTGCGCTGAGCCAACAATAGTTTCTCCGGAATTTCCCCTCAATGTGGATTTTGACCCATACCAAAAGTAATTTTACTTTTGCTATTAATAAATGACATCCAATTCAGATTGTATGTGTAAAACATATAACTATCTTTTTAAGCAAACAACAATTAGTGTCTGTGGTATTATAGAGTCCCGTACAGAGGACTGCGCAACGCTGCCTAAAATGATGACATCTTCTTTGTTTCTGGCACCCATAATTTTTGCTGTAATTTTGAGTGACTTCAACCGAGTTACACAATAAATTAATATGGAGTGAATTGAAAACCCACTGTTTTGTGGCTTATAGCACTTTATTCTTGATACTATTCCATGTAATTTATTTTACATTGTTACAAAAAAAGCATAATAAACTGAATACAGTGTTTTGTTTCGACGATTGAAATATATCGCCATGACATAAACAAGGCCTTTGGCAACAAGTAGCCGCTAGCCGGCGCTACTATCGGCCAATAGGCTTCCAGTAATCGATATATGAATTTTGCGTGCACCTATGGGTAAAGTAAAGTTCAATCGGAAACTCTGGTTGGTTCTAATTCGTATTCGTAATTCGTATTCCGGCCGATTTCCCGAAAAAGCTTAACTGTGTAGTATTCCGGCGCCAATAACACAACTAATTCTAATTACAATCGGTTGTATCGCTGGAGCTGAAATACTAACTACAACTACATCTACTTCAAGAAATAAACATTAAGTGCGTACCCTGGAGCAAATTGGTATTGGTGAATTCAACATTTTGTCGTCGATACGGTAATTCCAAAGATAGAATCAAATAATGAGTTATTGCTCAAAATTTATAAATTTGATTCCAATTTATCAGTATGGCAAATGACATAACACGGAATCTTGTTTTCAAACAACGGTCCTGCGGGGTAGTGCCAAATTTCGCTGCTTACCAAATTGGTCATCAAATCCACATCCATGTATCCACAGTTTGCACAAAATTGTCGGAGTAAGTCAAAAACTATTGCAACGAATTAACAAAAGTGGCTATCCTAGAATTATAGGACATTTCCACATTGTTCGACGCGGAATACTTCTAGTAAATTTATAATAAACGTCTTGAAACAAGCAATTTCATTGCCCAACAATAAATTATAAAGTTAATTACATTTCGTGTTACTGTTTCTAAGAACAATATTAGAAATGTTAAAATGTATTAAAAATATCATTTTTATAAGTTAAGTACAACCACCAAACCCCGTCTACTCCCGCCCTGCCCTTATTTACAGACTAAGTGAATTGAATTCCAAGTGCATTCACGTTCATGCATTTCACTATACTGCCTATGATCGCAAGTCAGTCCCATGAAGATAGGAAATCCCATAGAAAACGGGGCAAATAAGCGATCTTGGGTAGTATACAGTCGTGATTCGCTGGTTGGGCCACAGCCTTGTCCAACTAACGAATTTGATTCGCTAGTTGGACCGACTGACAAATGTCAAAAACTCTCCAAAGAAGATGTTGGCAGTGTAAATGCATCTGTTCTTATCTCTAAATATTGTCAGATTGATTGTCAAAGTAAATTTGGCACGAGATTTTGACGTTCAGATGCTTTTTAGTTGGACAATGGTCCAACTAGCGGAGGTCCAACTAAAAGCAATCCAGTTAAAAAGTGTCCAACCAGCGAATCACGACTGTACACCACAACACAATATTATCCCTCGAAAATATGATGAACCACCGGATGAAATGAGATGGTGATGGTGTAACAGGTGTGATCTGTGTCCTGCCATGCGTACCTATTAGCAATTAAATGCAAATTTTTACTACTGGTCCTGAATTAAAAACTTTGCGCGAGAAAAATACACGCATTTTCTTTCTTCTCGAAGCTTAGTTTCCACAGTCCCCAGAATCATCACCATTTGTTCGCAGCGATTTTCGATTTTCGGTGGACACTATCATTAGCTTTCGTATTGGCCTCCACATATAAAAATTTTCGGGCTTTTACAAGCTTCAAAGCCAATGAAATTTCGCTTCTTGCTAGCATCCCATCAATCGGATCCTGGGACACATCATGCCCAGCTTGACATAATGCTACATCTTCCAGTTCAATCCGAGCTGCTTAGATGCACTAATTTTTACTTCCACGCAGAAAACATACAGCATGATCAAAACTGTGGGTAATTGAATACAAATAAATGCTGTTCATTGTATCAAACGACAAAATAATTGGTGTGAATCGAGGTTTGAAAGTATATTTTCATTAAAGTTACAATAAACTTTTAATTTCAATAATTGTTTTAATTTCTGTAAACTTTAAAAAAAGTGGTATTGAATTCAATCAAATAATTTATTGTCTCACAACCGATAGTTTTATTTATTGAGCTCAATCCATAATTTTATTTAAAATAAAAATCTTTCACGAGTCGAATCAAAATTCACGCAGAACACTTCTGCATAACATTTATCGCGAGATCCTATTTTTTACATTTTCCTTTGTTTTGCCTCCTTTCTGCGAATAGCAACGTTGGCGTCGGTTGGAAGAAGTTACCAAATATAGACACTCGCTTTCGGTTTACAGCGAGTGTCTATATTTGGTAACTTCTTCCAACCGACGCCAACGTTGCTATTCGCAGAATGGAGGCAAAACAAAGGAAAATGTAAAAAATAGGATATCGCGATAAATGTTATGCAGAAGTGTTCTGCGTGAATTTTGATTCGACTCGTGAAAGATTTTTATTTTAAATAAAATTATGGATTGAGCTCAATAAATAAAACTATCGGTTGTGAGACAATAAATTATTTGATTGAATTCAATAACATTTTTTTTAAAGTTTACAGAAATTAAAACAATTATTGAAGTTAAAAGTTTATTGTAACTTTAATGAAAATATACTTTCAAACCTCGATTCACACCAATTATTTTGTCGTTTGATACAATGAACAGCATTTGTTTGTATTCAATTACCCACAGTTTTGATTATGCTGTATGTTTTCTGCGTGGAAGTAAAAATTGGTGCATCTA
The DNA here is from genome assembly GCF_030247195.1 of Topomyia yanbarensis. NCBI lineage: Eukaryota > Metazoa > Arthropoda > Insecta > Diptera > Culicidae > Topomyia > Topomyia yanbarensis. The sequence goes on along the minus strand of NC_080671.1, from coordinate 211,862,297 downwards.
AGCAGCTCGGATTGAACTGGAAGATGTAGCATTATGTCAAGCTGGGCATGATGTGTCCCAGGATCCGATTGATGGGATGCTAGCAAGAAGCGGAATTTCATTGGCTTTGAAGCTTGTAAAAGCCCGAAAATTTTTATATGTGGAGGCCAATACGAAAGCTAATGATAGTGTCCAACGAAAATCGAAAATCGCTGCGAACAAATGGTGATGATTCTGGGGACTGTGGAAACTAAGCTTCGAGAAGAAAGAAAATGCGTGTATTTTTCTCGCGCAAAGTTTTTAATTCAGGACCAGTAGTAAAAATTTGCATTTAATTGCTAATAGGTATGCATGGCAGGACACAGATCATACCTGTTACACCATCACCATCTCATTTCATCCGGTGGTTCATCATATTTTGGAGGGATAATATTGTGTTGTGGTGTACAGTCGATGCGATGAGCTGAGGCGACAATAATGTAATGTAATGTTGAGATGTGCTCTTTTGAGTATCATCGATGTACATATTTCCCAAATCAGTCTTCGAATCGTTATATTTGTTTGTCTGTGCTTAGAACGAGCCAAAGCATCATCAGGTGTTTGCCATGGCCTGACACGGGTCTTAATCATAGGTAGGTTAAACAGTGGAACGTTCGAAAATTTTTGAACGTGACGTTCGCTGCTTACCAAATTGGTCATCAAATCCCCATCCATGTATCCACAGTTTGCATAAAATTGTCGGAGTAAGTCAAAAACTATTGCAACGAATTAACAAAAGTGGCTATCCTAGAATTATAGGACTTTTCCACAATGTTCGACGCGGAATACTTCTAGTAAATTTTTAATAAACGTCTGGAAACAAGCAATTTCATTGTCCAACAATAAATTATAAAGTTAATTAACATTTCGTGTTACTGTTTCTAAGAACAATATTAGAAATGTTAAAATGTATTAAAAATATCATTTTTATAAGTTAAGTACAACCACCCAACCCCGTCCTCCCCTTATTTACAGACTAAGTGAATTGAATTCCAAGTGCATTCACGTTTATGCATTTCACTATACTGCCTATGATCGCAAGTCAGTCCCATGAAGATAGAAAATCCCAAAGAAAACGGGGCAAATAAGCGATCTTGGGTAGTATACAATCGTGATTCCCTGATTGGGCCACAGCCTTGTCCAACTAACGAATTGTCAGTCGGTCCAACTAGCGAATCAAGTTGGACCAACTTACAAATGTCAAAAACTCTCCAAAGGAGATGTTGGCAGTGTAAATGCATCTGTTCTTATCTCTAAATATTGTGAGATTGATTGTCAAAGTAAATTTGGCACGAGATTTTGACGTTCAGATGCTTTTTAATTGGACAATGGTCCAACTAGCGGAGGTCCAACTAAAAAGCGGTCCAGTTAAAAAGTGTCCAACCAGCGAATAACGACTGTACACCACAACACAATATTATCCCTCGAAAATATGATGAACCACCGGATGAAATGAGATGGTGATGATGTAACAGGTGTGATCTGTGTCCTGCCATGCGTACCTATTTGCAATTAAATCAAGCGTTTTTGAACTAAGCGCTGCAGAGTGTGTGATAAACCATTATCGTTGTGATCTTCTTTTTACTACTGGTCCTGAATTAAAAAGTCTAAGACTATCAGCACCGGGCGTGGGTATAAGCAATTTACCAACCGTCATCATAACACGACACCGCACCGGCGGTTGGTAAACAGGTTGGGAAATGGAAACTTATCGTTTCGGTTTACAGCGAGTGTCTATATTTGGTAACTTCTTCCAACCGACGCCAACGTTGCTATTCGCAGAAAGGAGGCAAAACAAAGGAAAATGTAAAAAATAGGATCTCGCGATAAATGTTATGCAGAAGTGTTCTGCGTGAATTTTGATTCGACTCGTGAAAGATTTTTTAAATAAAATTATGGATTGAGCTCAATAAATAAAACTATCGGTTGTGAGACAATAAATTATTTGATTGAATTCAATACCACTTTTTTTAAAGTTTACAGAAATTAAAACAATTATTGAAATTAAAAGTTTATTGTAACTTTAATGAAAATATACTTTCAAACCTCGATTTACACCAATTATTTTGTCGTTTGATACAATGAACAGCATTTGTTTGTATTCAATTACCCACAGTTTTGATTATGCTGTATGTTTTCTGCGTGGAAGTAAAAATTAGTGCATCTAAGCAGCTCGGATTGAACTGGAAGATGTAGCATTATGTCAAGCTGGGCATGATGTGTCCCAGGATCCGATTGATGGGATGCTAGCAAGAAGCGAAATTTCATTGGCTTTGAAGCTTGTAAAAGCCCGAAAATTTTTATATGTGGAGGCCAATACGAAAGCTAATGATAGTGTCCAACGAAAATCGAAAATCGCTGCGAACAAATGGTGATGATTCTGGGGACTGTGGAAGCTAAGCTTCGAGAAGAAAGAAAATGCGTGTATTTTTCTCGCGCAAAGTTTTTAATTCAGGACCAGTAGTAAAAATTTGCATTTAATTGCTAATAGGTACGCATGGCAGGACACAGATCACACCTGTTACACCATCACCATCTCATTTCATCCGGTGGTTCATCATATTTTCGAGGGATAATATTGTGTTGTGGTGTACAGTCGTGATTCGCTGGTTGGACACTTTTTAACTGGATTGCTTTTAGTTGGACCTCCGCTAGTTTGACCATTGTCCAACTAAAAAGCATCTGAACGTCAAAATATCGTGCCAAATTTACTTTGACAATCAATCTGACAATATTTAGAGATAAGAACAGATGCATTTACACTGCCAACATCTCCTTTGGAGAGTTTTTGACATTTGTCAGTCGGTCCAACTAGCGAATCAAATTCGTTAGTTGGACAAGGCTGTGGCCCAACCAGCGAATCACGACTGTATACTACCCAAGATCGCTTATTTGCCCCGTTTTCTATGGGATTTCCTATCTTCATGGGACTGACTTGCGATCATAGGCAGTATAGTGAAATGCATGAACGTGAATGCACTTGGAATTCAATTCACTTAGTCTGTAAATAAGGGCAGGGCGGGAGTAGACGGGGTTTGGTGGTTGTACTTAACTTATAAAAATGATATTTTTAATACATTTTAACATTTCTAATATTGTTCTTAGAAACAGTAACACGAAATGTAATTAACTTTATAATTTATTGTTGGGCAATGAAATTGCTTGTTTCAAGACGTTTATTATAAATTTACTAGAAGTATTCCGCGTCGAACAATGTGGAAATGTCCTATAATTCTAGGATAGCCACTTTTGTTAATTCGTTGCAATAGTTTTTGACTTACTCCGACAATTTTGTGCAAACTGTGGATACATGGATGTGGATTTGATGACCAATTTGGTAAGCAGCGAAATTTGGCACTACCCCGCAGGACCGTTGTTTGAAAACAAGATTCCGTGTTATGTCATTTGCCATACTGATAAATTGGAATCAAATTTATAAATTTTGAGCAATAACTCATTATTTGATTCTATCTTTGGAATTACCGTATCGACGACAAAATGTTGAATTCACCAATACCAATTTGCTCCAGGGTACGCACTTAATGTTTATTTCTTGAAGTAGATGTAGTTGTAGTTAGTATTTCAGCTCCAGCGATACAACCGATTGTAATTAGAATTAGTTGTGTTATTGGCGCCGGAATACTACACAGTTAAGCTTTTTCGGGAAATCGGCCGGAATACGAATTACGAATACGAATTAGAACCAACCAGAGTTTCCGATTGAACTTTACTTTACCCATAGGTGCACGCAAAATTCATATATCGATTACTGGAAGCCTATTGGCCGATAGTAGCGCCGGCTAGCGGCTACTTGTTGCCAAAGGCCTTGTTTATGTCATGGCGATATATTTCAATCGTCGAAACAAGACACTGTATTCAGTTTATTATGCTTTTTTTGTAACAATGTAAAATAAATTACATGGAATAGTATCAAGAATAAAGTGCTATAAGCCACAAAACAGTGGGTTTTCAATTCACTCCATATTAATTTATTGTGTAACTCGGTTGAAGTCACTCAAAATTACAGCAAAAATTATGGGTGCCAGAAACAAAGAAGATGTCATCATTTTAGGCAGCGTTGCGCAGTCCTCTGTACGGGACTCTATAATACCACAGACACTAATTGTTGTTTGCTTAAAAAAGATAGTTATATGTTTTACACATACAATCTGAATTGGATGTCATTTATTAATAGCAAAAGTAAAATTACTTTTGGTATGGGTCAAAATCCACATTGAGGGGAAATTCCGGAGAAACTATTGTTGGCTCAGCGCAATTCACAGCAGTCACGAAAGAGTTGACGATACTCCTTTTGTTCACGAGCACTAGATGTGTTTGGTGAATATTGGTTTGGAACTTCCTCTCAACGTGAATTTTGATAATTGTTTTTTAAGCACAAATCTCCGATCAACATGCGGAACGTGCTATTTGAACCAGTCGCTACTGATTCCTGATTCTAGTTCTAGGTTAGTTAGATGAGATATGATTACTATAACAACGTGCTCCATGTATCAACCTAGGCAAAAACGCATTTTACGCAAGTTAATATTATTATTGAAGCCACACATAAAATACCATCACTTAATTATTTTTGTTTTACTGTATACTGTTCTGCCCAAGTTGTACAGTAATGTTTTCATTTCGAATGGTTACAGCCCAGCGTACCAAGTATTCATGAATAAGCCCACTATTCTGCGATTCAAAATTGCCTTTGAATATACTTAAAACCCAGATATGTTTACCCGGCTATGCTGTATACAATATGACCACAGCTGATGGACATTTGGGCTACAAAATTTATGTAAAAATCAGTGTAAACGTCTATTACCTGGGGTATGGCAGTATTCTCACATACATTAACGCGCAATTTTTCTCCCATCCGAATATATTTGACTGCAGCGTCTGAAGGACGTACGTCAGATGGCTTCCGTATAATTGGCGATTCTACGTTGAAACAGCTCACAGATAGCGCAGGAAGCAAAGTGTTGTTGATTTCATTCTGTTCTGTCATAGTGCATATATTTTCTGTAAACATTGGTAAAAAATAACTTTTAAACACCAAATCACCGAACAATTTGTTGATAATTGTTTATGAAAATGAAGGAAAACCATCATTTTATAAGATGAAGAGAAAACATCTTGCGAAAAGAGTGTAAAACATGGTGATTTCTAATATTATTCACAAAGCTATATGTGTGCTGTTCCGAAATGTAATTTGTTGAGCACCGTAGCCGCCGCAACATCATTTCCCGTTCCTCTTAAGTTAAGCTAAACCTTTATGAGATGGTGTAAATTCATGAAACTCCAGATCACGCTAGGAAAAATATATCCGGCTAATAGGAGCTTTGTATCATACACAGCCGATCCTTCTCTCTGATAGTCTTCACTGGATCTCCTACGTAGTCCAAAATATGAAGGAGTTTGGCATTGGAACTGATTGGGTCTCGGTTTCGAGTTGGAACTCTATTTACAGAACGATTTTTTATAACCACAATAATACCCCGATTACATTTCTAAGAAATGTATGAGTCAAATAGTTGCAAATGGCTGTTATTTCAGAATAGTTGCAAATAAAACTAAATTTCTTACTCGTTTCATTCATATTTTGGCAGGGGTAAGCTTTTTCCGAAAAGAAAATGAAGTTTTAGTAGTAAGCTACGACTCACTTGCGGGTGAAAAAAAGCAAACTGTATCACTTTGCCAGTTCATGAGCTGAATCATAGGTGTCGCATGACTAATTTTGGTTTTGCCGCAAATCGCCAATTTGGTAAAACCCAACTTTCTCTGGCTTTTCAATATAATATTAGCTCCTCTTCAAAGGCTTCGAAATACATAAAAACGAAAGCGTATTCGAAAATGATCGTTCGTATAAACTGTTTCCGCAAAACAATCGTTGAATGGTCGTAAAGGTTCCTTCTCTGCAAGTTTGTTTGTAATATCTAGCATGAGATCCTTTTCATTACACTCCTGATTCAGAGCGGCCGTAGTATGTGCTACAGACAATAACTTCTGGGTAAACATTATTTATTAGAATTCGTTGTCCGTTCCGAACCCATAACATTTCTTAGAATTTTTATTACATAGAGAATTTTAGCATATTTGAACAAAAAATGTCTTATTCAATTCAATAATACAATGTTTATTGCTTCAAACGGCAAAATTAATGGTATGAGCATTTTTTTCATTGAAACAATAATTAACTTTTAATCTCAATAAACATTTCCAGTTTGAATAATTTTACAATCATTGCAATAAAATATTTTTAGAAAAGAGAACGATGTTTGTTACTAAAATGGTTTTATTGAATTCAATAAATAAATGTATTTTCTTTCTAGCAATATTTTTTTCACTGAATAAAGTCCATATCATTAAAAAACGATTATTTTATTGCATGATTGCAAAAAAGTGTAACGTTGCTATAATAACAACTACCGGTGTAAAAACAGATTATTATTTTGGAAACCTATTTACCAACGACCGGTGCGAAAACGGGTGCCTAAATAAAATATTATCGTTTAGCGTAATCAAAATACACACGCATTTGCTTACGCACCGGTGCTGATAGTCTTAGACTATCAGCAGGGTTACCATCTTCACAGATTTATCTGTAATGTCACAGATTTTTTTTCACAATTTTTGATCACAGATTCTTTTTCACAGATGACAGATTTTTGGCATTTTGTTGAAAATTTCAGATTTTTGGAAATATTGTGATTTATCACAGATTTTTTTGGAAATTTATCACAGATTTTCACAGATTTTTTTCCTGTTTTAGTCATCACAGATGGTAAAAAGATTTTTTTGATAGAAACACAAATTTCCATGTGGCATCCCTGCTCATCAGATCTACTATAGTTTGCAAATGAAACTTGGGATTGCAAGCTGTTAGCGGATTGCAAAAGTACCTGACCATGCTGTGTGGGGCGCTGTCCTGCTTAACAATAAGGCGAACGAAAATGTTTGCAGGCACGTCATTCAATAGGACAACTCTCAACAAACATATGATTACGACTTAAAAGCCAACTGTCAAAATTCTCTTTGAAAGGAAATTCCTGAAAAACCGTTACTCGCCAATCACAGATGTTTGTAGTAAACAAAAAAGAAAAGCTTTCTCTTTCATTAACTGCTATGAACTGTATTTAGCCAGTAACGGTTTGTCCGGAATTTCCATTCAAAGAGATTTTTGACAGTTAACTTTTAAGCCGTAATCATATGTTTGTCGAGAACTGTCAGTTTGTTAGCTGAATTTAATTTGTTTTTTTTTATTTAAAAATCAGACAAGACTAATCGAGGTTTAAAAACAATATGATTGTACTCGTAACGACACCCGTTATCAATACATATGAAAAACTGAGACAATTTTTCCAAACTAAAGATCCCTATATTAAGCTTAAGCCAAACATCAACCGCCGTCTTAGAAAAACGCGAAAAACAATCAAGTTCATTTCCGCCGCCAGAAAATTTGTCTAATGGGATTTTTGATTGATTGACACCGGTGTAGTGGATTGCACTGGTTTTGCACTTACTAGCAGAAGTGTCAATGGAACATACCCAGTTTTCTACACTTCTGCCAGAAAGTGCAAAACCCCATAAGTTTCAGTGCACTCCACTACACCGGTGTCAATCAATCGAAAACCCCATAAGTATTGGAATTGCCTTTGAGTCACATCCGCAAATTGCATCTGTAGCTAGCGGCAATTAGTACAGGCGAGTTGAGTCAAACGGCAAAGCGTTTAAGGCTGTGAACCATTTGGTGAAATTTTTAACTTTTAGTTAAAATCTGACACTTCGAAAGTTATTTGCAAAATAACCCTACTCTGGAGCATGGTTAAAATTGACAGAGCGATAGTTAAATTTGACAGCTCGATGGTTAATACAACGACACGACATACCACTTAATTAAAAATCCTGAAAAAAAGTGTTCCAGTTATTTACCGCCAGTTACCAGCACATTGAGCAACCCCTCGATGGGAACAAAAAAATATTCTTCAGCAGCACTTCTTTGTTTATTTAATTTTTGGTTGCTGTATAGCAACCATGTTGTTTCTATTTTTTCCTAAAAGATTTTTTCGCTCAATTACTGTTTTTGGGTGGCGATAATCAAATATATATAGGTATAGGGATTATTTGGCAACTGCAGGTACTGATTTTCTAACCAATTCGTTTGATACGCCGTCTTTGAAGGAATCTATCCCCCAGTTAAACTCATTCCGGAACCGGTTCGGAATCCTGAATGGAGTTAGTATGGATTCCAAATCAAATGCAACAACCGATTCTGAGTCCAAATCTAGAGTTACATACTGACCATTCAGGATTCCGAATCAAATTCCGAATGGTTTGACCGGGCCGTTGCTCCAGTAATCGATTCGTTCACCGCATCGTTTGATGCCATTAAATGTTGTGTTTGTACTTTAAGTTTCTCTGCACAACTGCCCGATGCGAGTTGGACCGCGAACAGTCTCAGCCGTCAAGGAAACAAAATTGGATTGTATGCCAGATCAATGTGGCCGCGAAATATAAACTTAAGGTGGGTAGTGCTACTGCTGAACGGTAGTCGGATGAAATTTTCTATCTGTTTGTTTTTTTCTCTTTCAGGAACTGCTGTGTGGCGGTGAGCTACTATCACAATGCAGATGGACATGGACGCCATCCCAAGTTTGATAACTTTTACCTGACGAAGTAGATTAGGCAGGTACGAATTAAATCCTATCAATAAGCTTGAGTGAAACTTGAATTTTTTCAGTTTCGATTTCCGGTAAAAATTTCCACGGTAACACGAAGCTCAAATTTGTTCTTTTGTCATATTATTTATTTTCAGCAATTCGCACCTCTACATTCTCGAAGTAGTGGAAGACAGGTGCTAAAAAAATCGGCATCAACCGAGTATAGGATGAATTCACGCACATTTCTTCCGACACCTGTGCAAGCATCAGGGGAAACATCTAAATCAATTTCTTAAACCATTTTGCTGTAGTAAACAGCAAAAAACTGATAATTGATTGGGCAATTTTTGCACGGAGTTTTCTAACTAAACGGACAGGTAGTTTCTGAAGTGATGGAAGTATAACTACTAAGTGAAATTCCAATCGTCGTTCATGAGGTAGGTTTACGTGTATAAAGCATATACTTACAAGTTTTTGTGATATTACTTATTAGCTATTCCAATAAACGTACATTGCAATGTATTACTCATTTAACACTTATAAGTAAAGCTGATACCATTGTTAGATCAGACATTCTAGGTTCGCTCGGAACTGTCATTTTTTAGGGATTTTGTAAACAGAGCGAACGTAGAACGACTTTTTTTTATCCCTTTATGGGCAGCTAGGGCCGAGGGTGGTGGCTAACGGGTTTCATACATCCTTGACCTGACGGACAAAGCTATGGTGCCTTGAACACAGGCAACGCAGATCCAAGGCCATCATTGAAATGATAAGTTCTGCGTTTGAGATGTACTTCCCCCGGTTGCCAGACGAATACCTGTAATTATTACTTGTTGCTTTGTATGTATGAATCTAATGTTCAGTCCTGGGTGGTGTATGCGTGGAAGGTGTGGTTTTTAGCGTTCGAGTCCAGGAGTGCATATCTGTCTGGGTTAGCGTGGGCGTTTACTAATTGTGTAATAGTGTGATCGCTAAAGGCTCGAGCATATGAATACCAGCGTGTCTCCACCTTTGCGTGCATAAATCCGATTTTAGATCCATGTTGCCATTCGCACATTCACGTGTATTCTCGAACGATCGCGCGCGGACCGTGAATCTAATAATTAATTTTCAGTGTATGTTAGAGAAACGTGTTGTCTAGTGAATCGGTCCAACTGAAGGCATGAGTCTAGGCTGATCGAGAGTAGAGAATTCCGAACGTAGCCGGTCTATGATCGCGCGAGTGGTGGGTTAATGCTTGAGACCGCGGTTGTAAAGTTATAGGTGCTGAAAAGTTCACTTAAGTAAAGGGGTGTTGGCGAAATTGCGAGCGTAGGTGTGTGTGGATGATTGAAATTGTAATGTAAGTTCGCGTTTTTGACCAGGTTTGTGTTATCGCGAAAGTTAGGGGCGTTTGCACGTTTTGGATGTGAATGTATATGGGAGAATATGCAATTGACTGCGCTAGTGAATATCAGTATGAACCCAACTCAAGATACAGTAATAAAAGGAAAAATAACATGCCGAATGTTTCTTTTTTTTAGGTCAATAACCGTGCATTGAAAAATGCTCAAAAACTCTGAACTAGGCCCCATCGAGTCCAGTCTGTCCGTCTCGTCCTGTCGTGTCTGGGGTTTCCAGGTTGCATGCATTCACCAGATGAGACTAGCTTATGTCAGCTTACTTGTGCACTGGTTTCGTAGAATCGAGGCGATCATCGAAATGATAGATCCTACGAGTGAATGCACTTGGCCCAGTCACCTGTCAAGCATTTGTGTATTTGTGTGTGTTGAGATATGTGCGGAGCCTGTAAATAATATTTTAATGCGAATAATATTTTATACTTCAAAACAAGAAATGTGTAATATACTACTTGCAGTTTGTTGATCGTTCCTACTTATCTGATTCCATCGAGTATGAGAATACATCTCCATTGTTCTAAAACCTGGCGACGTCCGATGGCAGAGAAGAATCATTGTGGGCAGCAATATTGCTCTTCTTGGATGTAGGAGCTCAAAAAGGTCATCACAAGAATATAACGCATGAGACCGAAAATAAATAAAAAAAAAAATAAAGAGAAGAGTTAGTATTGTTATTGAGTATTAGTAATATACCGATTTTTTTCGAGAGTTGTCCTACTGGAACTGTAGAGCTAATTGATTTAATTAAGGCATGGACCTAGACTTCTGGAATCGAGGATAGAGACTTCCGGACGCGAACGATTCATGAATGCGCGAGTGCGGGGGACTGTAGGTTCGTTCACGCTTGAGACTGCGTTTGAGTGATTAAAAGTGCCGAGACGTTCATATTATAACCGGGATATTATAATGTCTGGAAGAGCGCGAGTATAGGTTGCGTGGATGGTCGCGAAGGGCTCAAGCATTTTTATATTTGTTTGTCGCGTGTATGTGACTTTGCATTCGATTTTTATGTAGTTTCGCGCAAACACGGGCATTTGGAGTTTCACTCTCGAGACCGGGATTGTTAATTTATAAGTGCTAAACCATTCACTTAGTCACCAGGGTGTTATACTTTTTACGAGATCGTCGGTGTGGTCGTGCGTGGATGATCGCGAAGGACTCGAGCGTTTGTATGTGGACGTTTTTGTCGCGTGTGCTAGTATGTAACTTCGCGTGGACACATTATTTTTATAAGCGTGTGGCCATTCGCATGTTCGCGTATTCTTCAACGATCGCACGTGGACGTCTTGTCTAGTTTTTATTTCTATTGGTCCAACTAAAGGCATGAATTTGGGCTGCTATGATCAAGGGCGGAGATTTCCGGACGTGACCGATTCATGATTGCGCGAGCTTAGGTTCTTAGGTTCCAACGTTCACCCAATCAATCGGGGTGCTTGAATATTGGCGAGATCGCGGGCGTTCGTATTGTTGACCAGGTTCGTGTTATCGCGTAGGCCACGTTTGTACGTTTGGAATGAGGTGCCTGCAGAGGGAATTGGGCCCTAAACCCACATTGTATATTATTTGACCATGGCAGTGGATAATAAAGGTCGCCAAGTTAAGTACTAAAATTGATCACAATGTAGCTTAACTAAAAAGAAAATAAACGTATCCCAAGTTTATGTGATATCATCACTGTAATACTGCTTTGGTGGAAAAGCCCCCGGACCACATCAAGGTACAGTATCATGCCGAGGGAAAACAGAGCGAACGTAGAACGACTTGAATCCAAAATCGGAATCAGCATAAAAGTAACTGAGAACATGCATTGTCATTTCATCTACTGCATTATTTACAACATAGAACTCTTGTGGTTATATGGCGAGCGAACATCAAACCAAATACAAATTTGTATTTGATCAAACCGTGCACAGTTGTATGAAACCCATTTTTTCTTATCAGATATCTATTTCTTTTCCAGACAAACTTCACGGATGCTCAGCGGGATTTATTGGCTTTAATGAACAACAGGTGAACTGATGTCATTTCCTATAATGTCCAGGAAGCTTTCAGTGACAATTTATCTTATCTTATTTCAGCTTTTTGGGGCATTGTACAAGTGCAAAGGTAACCGGAGGAGAAGGGCGATTCATTACTAAAAGGTCACAGTCAAGATTTAAAAATTAATTTGCTACGAAAAGCACTGGTTTGTCAGCAGAAATCGGCTTTAATACATGAGACGCTTTTTATGTCAAAAATTCGGGATATGCTTTTATTTCATAGTAGCGAAAGTCAGAAGTTATTCCTGATTGCTTTGCATTTATTCGGTATTGCCATTGGGAGGGTATTTGAATAATAAATTGAAATTTGCTATGATTAAAATATGCAGAGTTGTCTGAAATACACCATGCTAAAGTAATTTGAGATTAGTCAATCTTCCCTGAGGACCTTGATAAAAAAATGCCAACGTTAAATTTAGAATTGGAATTGATTACAAACGACAAAACTAATCGTAACAACCTATTTAAAACACGAATTTTCTTTGAGGTCATGTAGCTCATGAACACTGAAGCCTATAGTCCCAAAGGGTGGCATTTTGCTCGCGCCACGTCTTGAAAATATTCAGATCTAACTTGGAGACCATTTGGCCTGCAGGTCGATTTCAGTTAGTCTGGGATATAATAACATGAGCTAAATTTTCTCAAATCATAAACCCTTTCTTGCAACATGTCAGCCAAATCTAGAGTTCGCAGCGGATTTCATCGCGAAGGTTTTCACTTCGGAATGATTTGAGAGATTTTTATAAGTTCCGGAAAATTCACGGTGCTCACTGGGATAAATGCAAAGGAACTTCAGCAGGGCACGATATAGTCCTGGGTATAAGGTCCGAAGAACGACTGTGTATAATTCCGGGAACTTATGCTATCGATTTGGTTTATTGTTATTTTCTTCTGCGTAACTAGGGCTGCAACAGTAACTATGAGTTATTTGAAAAAAATAATAAGAGATTATTTATGGCGTTTTCGTTTTTTCTTGGTGCTACACCGGTGTAGTGCAAAGAAAGAGATAGACTGATTACACCCAAGTTTGAATGAGTGTAGCACCGACTACACCGGTGTAGTGCACTGTCAAAAACGAATATGCCATTAGTGTTGCTAGTTTCATGCATTTTTTACCCAAATGCCATATTTGACAGTACCAGTTACCTGAGTCACTGAGGGGTAGTCATATTTCTACAGTTTTGGAATGCAGTGTCTAGTCGTGTCGTTGGTTAAAATGTTGCCCATGATGCAGAATAAAATGGTGGGATCATTTTCTGTACCATATTGAGGTTGTCAATATTCTTCAATACAAAATTAAGGGATAAAGATGGAAACGATAACGTGTTGTGTTAAGATTTGTTTGGGTTATTTCATGATGTGGATGTTTACTTTTCGAGGCTATAACTGTCGTACTTAATGTAATAAGAAAAAAACTAATTTTCAAAATATCGACAAATGTTCACACATCTACCATCTTGTGGTTATCGCAGCTGTCAATTCTAAATAACTATCCATATGTCAACTTTTGAAATGGTTCGCTCTCTCGGTTAAATTTTTCCATTCAAGAGAAAATAACTTTCGAACTGTCAAATTTTAACTAATGGTCAAAAAAAATCGCCAAATGGTTCACAGCCTAAATCGCCTGACCATGTTTGTCCGCCTTTTTTGCTTGGGAATCCACAAACTAGCATACACGCTCATTGATAACAACTCAAATTTGAGTTGCCAGCCACTCAATTTCATAAAAAGTGCACGTAGTCAAAAATTGAGTTTTTCTAGTTTATTCAGTTTTGAGTTTGGGACATAAATGTCAAATTTGAGTACATTTTACTCAAAAAGGAAATTCGGAAAATAATCATTCCGCATTTTTAATAAAGCTGCAAAAATATGAATTGTTGAATCCGTTGTCCAGGCGTTTACGATGTCCGGAAATTTAATCTGAGGGTCTTTTTCTGCACCTATTTCATGCCGATCGGCATCTTGTGGAAACTGCAGAAACTAAAAAAACATAACTGAGAGTTAGATTTGAAAACAAGCAAAACTCAATCAAACTTACCTTCTAGTTTTATGAACAATCAGTGTCTTAAATTGCAAACTCTTTTTTAGTTTAAGTCGACGCCTGATTCCACACACTTTTTTGAGAGTAAGTAGTTTTTTCACTCAGAAGTTTGAATATTTAATGATTACTCCAGGGATGAGTTAGTTCTACTGAAATTAAAACTCATTTTTTGACATATTGCTATTACTTTTGAAATTGAGTGCTCTGAACTCAAATTTTGAGTAGTTTTGAATGAGCGTGTATGCTGTGCACTGATTTTAAAAAATATCACCTGGCATCTCTGCCGTGCCTTTCGGCTCTCAGGCTGCTCGGTTTGTCGCAGTTTCGAGTGTGAGTGCTCGATTCACTGCTTTTGCGCAAAGATTGTTCATTCATTTCCAGTGGTTCGGAAAGTGTAGTTGACGCCTTTTGTGAAAAGTCCGCAAAGCTGCAAACGTTTGAATATTCAAGGTGAATATTGTGTGAAACACGTTATTAGTTGTTCTATTATTTGTTTGTGTTACAAAATAATGATACATCGCTTTGGAAATATCGAATTTCACAAATAAAAATTGGCGATTCTGACAGACTTTTTCAAGTTGTCGGAGAGCAAAGGGCGTATACCTTACCTTCCAAAAAACGCGAGAAAGTGTGAGCGTTTTGGAGAGTGCGAGAGCGTGTGAGTTTGTGTGAGTAATTTTAATGTGGTGATGAAAGTAATTGAAGATCGAGTACATAGTGAAAGAGAAATTTGGCAAGATTTCGGTCAGCGATGTTATCAGGTGTTTGAAATTTTCGACATTTTATAGATCTCCGCATTATTTAATAATTCGGTATGTGTTCCAAACGATTTATTTATTTTTTTTGTTGCCAGCTAAGACCATAGTTGATCCATCTCGCCCAAACGATTTATATGAAAAATAGGACAATAATTTGTTCTATGGTCCGTCGTGATTCCGTTTCTCAGAATGATGATTTATTGAATTTTTTATCTCTGATATGTCAAACCATGCTTACAGACTATTGACGCAGATTACAGGTGATAACCAGTAATGTAAAAAGATCAGCATTTTCTTGGGGACACAAGAAGTTTTGAAGCAGTATGTATCTTTTGATTCACAGTGAATATTGATGTCTCTTTCACACGAGATGTAGATTGTACACAAAAGACCGCTTAACAAATTTAATAATTGATATGAAATAATAATTTGTAATTTTATTGAGCACGATAACCTGTTAGTACAGACTTTGAATCAGGTCAAGGAAGTTTATGAAATTATTATGAAACTTACGCTTTTATTTATTTTATAATATTCATGTTTTAATTATTCTAACTTGATTTGATGATGTTTTTAAGATCAGAGCTATAAAATTTATATTTAATATGAATTCTATCGCAGTACTGCCACTGTCATCATCTGCATAAAATCAGGCGATTGTTTATGACTTGTATATTAAATTTGAATCAGAAAATATTTTCAAAAAATTTACATTCGATTAACGTAGTATCAGCTCAAGAAACAGGCAACCCCTAAGAAATATTCGAATCAGGTGGAGAATAATCATTTTGAAAACAATTTCAATTGTCTCCTACGTCTAATTTAATTCGCAGATAAAGGTTGATTTAGTATGATCTTGTTTTTTGCGACAAGAATCTTTGCCTCGAAAACATGTTTGATGCATACATAAATTTGAGTATAGATGATGTCATCTTCGAATAAATAGCATGTAAAGCTTTTCATCATACTAACACCACTGGCAGTGAAAGAGCAACTAGAACTGATGATGTCTCGGTATATATGCATTACCATCACAGATCTGCATTTGAACCTGATGAAATGAATTCGATGCTGTTCTTTTTTGTCATTTAAGTTAAGGGGTTACATACCTTTTTATTTTCCAAAAATAGATATTGTTTTCGTTCGTTTATCTGAAAGTACCACTCCTTGAGAATATTTCCCCAAACTTTTATAGATATCCGAGAAATAGATCGAAATTTACAGCGCTTCCAAGCGCGCTTCGTCTACCAAGAGCAGTGGTAACTTGAAATTTTAAACTCGATTTTCACGAAATGTTGTTGGTAATTGTCTAGTTTAGAGACTAGTAACAGAGGTCCGATATTAATGCGGTTTTAACCTAAATAAACCAAATCCGGGAGCGGAAATGTAAAATTTTTGACCAAAGTTTGATAAAGTGAAAAAATAAGTTGTACTGAGTAACACTCCTAACAATAACAGTGCGGTGCTTTAACAAATGAGCTTATGCAGCGAAGCTAGTGTGATGCGGCTTGGTCGTCTATCCGAGGCCAAGGATCCGAAGCGGCGCAAAGCAAACCTGTGATCCTCTCATTTTCCGTTTTACTCAAACAGGGGCCATAGCTGTTGCTCAGTCGGCTTTAAACTAGCTATAGCCCCTATGTTTGAGTAAACCTGGCAAACGAGAGAATCACAGGTTTGCTTATCCATTGGTCTTCAATTGTGGTCACTGCAAACCTCTTAAATAAAAAAGGGTTTCGGGGAAAAAGCCATAACTCCGTTAATTATCAATTTATTTTTATAAACTTACGCTTGTTTATTAATTATTTCACTGAAGAATGCGCTACCAAATACTATAAATTTGATGTAATGAGATCATTGCTTTATGCCTTTACGTAAATTCAAACCTTCTTGACATTTTTGGCACAAAAAGGTTTGTAATCCCTGTAAATCCTACAATAGAGGAAATAATATGGCGTATTTAATGTCATTTCGACGAGAACATTTCAAATGGGCCGATAAACAAAACGTAAACAATTCCGGTTAATACTTACTTCAAATGAACACTAACAAAGCTTTATACATACCATAAATAAACCGATTCTGAAGCCTGGCTGTAGGCGAAATAATGGATTATCGAAAAGGCACATAAGCAAAATAACTTGTTTTGCTTATGTTCCCTTTCACTTCCCCTCAAAAATTATCGGTTCATATACATCAAACAACAAAACGGAAAAATTTGTTTATGGGCCCTTTTCTTAATGAAAAAGACTATACTTGAAAAGAGAACAAAACATCGCAACACCAAGAAAGGGATCAAAATAAACATCACATAATCATTTGCTGTAAATAAAAGGGCTCACCCGCGCGCACTATAAAAATGGTTAATTTAACACGGAATTGAGTTGTTTGGTCCTTAAATCAAGCTCCTGCTCATAAATGGGAATATAAAGTACGAGGTAATTTTTCAGACGCTATTTTCTCAACATGAGCATATTGTATATAATGCCTTATGAAATGTTGACGTCGATTTTGTTTTAAAAGCTGGTTGGTATTGTACCAGGGTAAATGTTCCAAATCGCGGCTTTTAAAAACAAATGTTTTCGAAACGGTTCTAAATTGCCTATTTAAACAAATTAATGAAAAAATCCGGGGAAACCTTTAAAGAAGTATAACTGAAAAAATAAGCTGTTCCTATTAACCTTCAGTGGTATTGCGCACGAAAAAGTGACATATAGGGCGAAGGTAGGGTGATACGGCTTGGCCGCATATCCGAGTCCAATCCGCCAGACGAATTGGTCTTGATCTCTGCGGCTGCTAGTTCAGTGAGCCATTTGCACGACTTCCGGAGGGTTAAGCCCACGATAGCACGAGAAAAAAGCTATGGGGCTGGGTCTGTGTCCTTTGACTGACTTGGTCCATTCTCATTGGTTCGAAAGTTTTCATGGCTGGTGGGTTGATCAATTGAACTATGAGGTTAGTTCAAGAAAGGAGTGCAGGATTGACACCCAAGAGATAGTTAATTATTTAGGACTTGTTTTTATGATTACACTCAGGTTTTTTTACGCAGGGGTCCGTGCACATAAAAACAGCGCCGATTAAAAAATCCGCGCAAAATCACGTTTGTTAAAAATTGCAATTGAAAACACATCCACTCATAAATCCGCGTAAAAAATGCTGCATGCATTATCTTGATTTTCACTGCGAGGGTCCTTGAGTACTCCATACTTTTATATTTTTATTTGAAGGATCATTCAATTCTACACAACATCTCCAAACATATTTTTGAACCAGATCTAGAGATTTCGGAAATATTTTTTGAAAATAAAAAATCTATGTGTACACCCCACATGCATGGAAACGATGTAACCGCATGGTAGTTCACCATACACTTCCAGCGAGTCACAGCAGCTGTGAATAAAGAAATCTATGATTTACTTACAAGCTGGGTGCAACATTCGTTTCAACCTTGGGGTTGTCCATTAACCACGTAAAAAAATTCAGACATTGCAGACCCTCGCGTTCAAAATATTTTTACCGGGCGTCATCTTTGGTTAGAAATTCCACTTCAATAAAAATCCAGGTGGTTTTAAAAGGGTCATATTTCGGCATTATTTATTTTTGTATCAAAAATTCAGAAGAAGCGCGAAGAGAAATAAGTAAAACATTTTTAATACTATTCGTTTTATTTTTTACAAGGTATTTCATTTCTTTAGCTACAGTTTGACACATATTTCTTCCGACGAAAATGAATACCGTTTGACAATAATATAATTTTCATTTTGAGGCTTAAAACTATGGAATGACTGTGTTCCTGAAATTTGCTTTACACACGATTTTTTAACTTTTTTTCCATTTCTTTGTATTCGGATTCTGAAAAAAAAGCAGATAGTGTATTTTAATCTGGCTTAGAAATAACCCATGAATAAAGTTCTTGGGCTGTTGTTATATGATGGCCTTGCAAACTTGCTTTCGCAGCGTTTCGTTTCAATACTCCTCCCAAAGCATCACAAGGACCCTTTCCATGACAAGTTGCGACGAAATTCCATTCGGCATCAATGTCAAAATCAAAATCTCATGTTGCACAAATAAAATGCCGTCATTTTATTTTTGTATTGGCCTCCTGATCCATCTGAGAAAAAGTAAATCTGTTGTAAGCCTGGCAATTCGACACAGATCTTTCAATAGGGCCAAAGTCGCAATGTACTCAAATGGAGAAAAATCAGTTTCAATATACGGCGATGCTTTTCTAAATGTAGTTTTTATTGTAGGTATAAATTACTTTATGACCATGTTTTTCCGGAAGCATCTTTGGTTAAACCTTATGACAATATAACAAAGAATTTAATTCCTATGTGCTTTTAGTGGGTAGAAACTAAAAAAATGCTTACGCCCAATTTGCATCCCAGTCGTGATTTCGCCCTTCAGCAACCACCATTTGCGGAAGGGCTAAACGGTGTACATAATTTTCAGAAGGGCGCGGTAAAAGGGCTAAACTGACTCTGTCTTGCTGGGTAGGGCTGGGTAAATGGGCGAGCTTGACAGTATACTTTTTAATAGGGCTCAGCAAATGGGCGCATAGAAACCCAATGTAAATGATAGGGCGCGTGCATCTTTTCTTCGAATTTCATGAAAATATCGAAATATTCGAATGTTTATGTGCAACAAGTATCGAGTAGACATGATCCTAGTAGATATTGCTTATCATTTATATAATAGAACCGCCGTTTAAAGAATTTTGTGAATAATAACCGTACGCCCGGTTCTGTCAAAAAATGTAAGTTTAGCCTTTATATTCCATATGAGAAGAAGGGCCTAAGTCGAAATCTCGAAGAAAATGCATGTTTCGCCGTTTTGTTTTCTTTAATTATAAATCGAACTAAAAACCATTTTAACTAATTTTCACCTCAATCTTGTAGTATTTTTGTCGCATAATGTCATAATAGCGAAAACGCAGTTTGTTTACATTTGCGATTTAAGCCCTAATGAAAGATCTATGTCGAATTTACCTTTTATGAACGCTAAACAATGAGTCAAAAATAAACGAACTGCGACATGATTATGTTTAGTGAAGTCAGCAATTGCAATAAAACTAGCAAACTTCAAATCATCCGATTCTTCGTCTTTAAAATAAATAGCACAAGGGTGAATAGTACATTGAGCGTTTACCCAATGAAAGCCTTCAACTGCATCCTGCACAACGAAAGAATAATTCTCCCAAAAAATGACAGATTATGATGCATTCTGTAGCTTTCAAATTGCTTTTGACGTGTTTCAAGTAGTTTGCTTGTTATTCAGCTATAAAGTTATGCGGCAATATATTAAATAATTTTTCTAGAATAGTATCAATAAATTCTTCTGTGTCCATTTCAACTAAGTCCATAATGCATCTTTCTACTTGACGCCATTGTTTGAATTTTAATGATTCAATATTACCGTTACTAAGAATACTCATTAGTTATGTTGCTAAAATTTGCGTTCCAGGAGTTAACACCATCTGGAAGTGATTTACTGCTTTGTAATGTTTTGAAAATAAGTTCAATGTTTTGATGATATATGCATACGCATACGGTATGCGGGCCACTTGTCCCTGCCATAATGCAGTGTTTTGGACGATTACTAGCGAACAAGGATGCAAAATGCCTACCTTTTCTGCGGCTGTAATTTTTCTGCCTACATTCTCATTTCTCTCTCGATGCTGCTGTCATTCGCTACTACAGGACGCCCAGCGCGGTACGGCTGCCTGTGCGCAAAGCAGTAACATGACAAAAAACTACTGTCCCCAGTACAGCCACCAGACGCGAGCGGTACAGCTTCTCTTTCCTTATTTTACATTTTTTAATATTTTCAATCTTTTTAATATTTTTATTCAAAAATGACGATAATTAATGCGGCTCATTTACGCCACGGCCGGCATCAACGCTTTCGTGTGCGGGCCTCTCCCTTTGACTATGCAGAGAAAAATGTACAAAGCGAGAGAACAAACTTTACTACGCCACACTCTCACCGTGCAGTCGGAGTACAGCAACAAAACAAAAATGTATTCTACTGCTGTACGGGAAAATGTACTCGGTTTGGTTACCGGCCTGGCAAGAGCTGTAGTGATGCGTCGCTGTAGCGGGCTGTACGGCTTGTGCAAATGTAAATATACCGAAAAAAATGTAGTTTATCGGTACCGTTGGCATCCCTGCTAGCGAACATGGAAAATCCTATTTTAATATCAGGATAAGTATTTTTGAAGATAGAATACGCCTCCTGCAAGTTACACAAAACTAATTTTCTCTGTACATAAATTTTGCCTTCTTCATTGTTAGATATTAAATAATCCCTTTTTCCTGCACAGACGCGGCTTACATCGTCACTATTATAAAAATCGTAACATATGTTATCGTTTCTCTTCGTATTGCCGCAGAGCTTAAACTCTTTTCAGGCACCACCATTATTCCTTTCTCTTGCTGCAATGCTTTTGCTTTGTTGGCCATACAGGTCGGACTCGATTATCCGGGGATTTGAAAAAAATCTCACCCCGGATAATCGAATCACCCGGATAATCGAATCAAACTTTTTTTTGCGTTATTTCATGAATTTAAGCTTCATTCGTGGAGAAATTGGAAATAAAATGACCAGGGCAAATTTTCCTATTATGGTAAATGTACCTATTTTGGCCCTAGTCGATTTTTCAGACTTTCAGGGTGTGATTTGCATTTTCAGTTGGTTTTCATTTATTATTCATATTGGTAACGAGTTAACGATATGTATCAGTTGTTTATAGCTATTTGTACAAGAATTCTAAGATAAACTTTTTAATAAGGTGTGTCTTTTGGAATACAAGTCAAACTCGATTACCCAGGGCTTAGATTTTCCGTGGTAACTGATTCGATTACTCGAATATCAGAAAAAAATAAAGTTAGTAAGTAAACTGGGGGTCGTCTGTTTCTCGGCTCCAGTTTAATTTACGTGGAGTGTCACATAGCACAGCTAACATGTCTAGTAATTCTAATTAGAAGAGTGCGTGTTGCGCACCCACAAAGAGATCCTTGTCCTTGTAGCATCATTTAGTTGACCAATACTGGATTGTCAGGTAATAACTACGCGTGTAGTCTTCGCAAACTGTCCCACTCATACTTGTCACTAGCGAAGGACTACCAGGTTCCCGGGCGCCTCAGCGAGAAGTACTCCTGCGCCCTCTTTACATAGCCTATCATCCATCTTTGCTTGAGCTACCCTAGAATTGAAATCACCTCCAGTGACGGCCGGGTCTCTTTTCAGAATCTCGTTAACCGTTTCTTGACCAACTTTTTTCTACCGCCAATAGGGTCCCAAAACTATTTTTCATTAAAACTGTTGGCGTCAAGAAACACGAAAAACCTGGTTTAAGAAAGATAGGTGCTTCTTTTGCAGCTGCTCAATATTTACCTTCCGATCTAGTGCAATTGCATAGAAAAGGTAATTAATCTAAATTAGAAAGTTTCAGCAGTTTTCAATAATATTCCCAGGCTAAGAAAATATTCCAAAATTTCATTTCGCCATTAACAGAAACTATCCCTGGCAGCACTGCTTCAGCGGAACCCAATCAGATTAATTGTAATAACTTCTGTTCTAATGCTAATATTTATAACTTTTAGTGCTCAAATGAAAGATCTTAGTTGCAGTTATTAGCCTTACTTGACGTTGTGTAAACCAAAAGTTATAGTCATATAGAAACATGGTTGTTCATCAACCAGAAGGGCACGAACGGGTTAAATTCTATTGGAATTCTGAGCAGAAATCACTTATTGAAGGGGATAATGGGAGAAGAGCAATATTGTTTGTGTCAAAGTCGACTGGAACTCAAAGCAGGATATTCATCAGGACATTACACCGGATTCCAATGATAATAGGACCATGATTCTGTCAGTATCTGGAATAAAGCATAATCTTCAGCGGAATTCTATCTTGAGAAAGATTCCACTAGACATTTAAGAAGTTTTTCTCTAGAACCCTGCATCAAAATTTAGAGAAAAAACCGTAGAAATACGGATAAATATTGAATCGAAGTTCTGAAATAGATTCCATTGGGATGCTAAGAAAACTTCGATCAGAATCTTGAAAAGTATCCCAAACAGAATCCTGAGAAGCATGTCATTATAATCCCAAGAGATAGCCAGAAACCGACCGAGCAATGTAGGTAAAATGACGTTTTATGTGGCCTACAGTAACCGATGTATTACGAAAAAAATGTACTTTTAGTGTAAAATTAAAAAGTTGCATATTTGGCAATATTGGCATTAAAAACTTTTCATTTTTTTTGAAATCCCTAAACAAATCTTAAAAAAAATATCTCGCTGATTGATTCTAGTGCAAACAGTACCAGAGATATAATCCGAAGAAAAACATTTTTTTAAACAATTTGTTGAAATTAACTGTTATGTGTCCAACAAAAAAAAACACCTATAACAGGCCAACGAGGGTACCAGGGTACCCAAAAATTAAAATGCTCATAACTATGGCTTCCTTTAACCGATTTTGACACTTGATGTTTTAGATTCAGGAACTCGTCCACTTTTGGATTCTGTAACATTGAACCCAATGAATGGATCCGGATTTTCCGGAGTAATGTTCCAGTACTAGGGTATGATTTGTAAATTTAAATAATGCCCTAGCAAAATGAGTATCAAAACTCTTCAAATTGTCTCGGAAGCCTGTTATTTATTGTTGCGGGATCCTATGGTAGTTTGAAAAATGGAATTGGAATGGAATGGCCATTCACGGCCCTACAGGAGCCTGCTCCGGAATGTCTGTTTCGGGGTGAAATCACCAAATGGTTCCAATACCACGAGGTACAGCCTACTGATGCTATGCCAAGAATTTTGATACCCATATTGCTAGTATTCCATTGAAATTCACAAATAGTATCCAAGCACTGGAACATGCTTCCGGAAATCCGGATTCCCGGAAACCGGTTGGAATAACCCGATTTATTTTTACCAAGTTTAAAAGTGGATGAGTTCTTGAATCCAAAACACCCAAAAGCATCAAAATCGGTTGGAAATTACCTTAGTTATTGGCATTTCAGTTTTGGGGGTACCCGGGTATCCACGTCGGCCTGTGACATAGTAAAAAATTCAGGAGACCCTCCTCACTCCCTTCTTACTATATCAAAAACATTATTATCCCAAAAGCTTGACTTAGTGAAGTTCTAAGATGGCACAAAGTTTCAATTTCCAGCTAAGGATAAAACATCGGAATTTCATTATTTGCAACCTAAAAAGGTATCCGGGTACCGCGTCGGACACATAACAGTTAAGAGTGTTCCCATGAGGAGCTGTTTAAACGACACAACAATTTAGGTTATTATATATTATCTCTAAATGAACAATTTCTTCAAAACTGGTTCCAATCCATGATGGTCGAGTTTTGTTTCTTTAGGTCACTTTGCGCGGAATAACCCATATATAAGCTATTTTTGAGGTAGGTTAAAATTTGAGAGGAGGTTAACCCTAGACCCCCCAATTGCCCGAAAAAAAACGTTCTATTGACGGCAATGATGGAATTAGCACTATAATTAGACATTATAGTTGAAATTTGATTTTTTTCAAAACACCCGGATAATTGAATCATTTTCCCCGGATAATCGAATCACGGATAATCGAATCCCCGGATAATCGAATCCCCGGATAATCGAGTCCGACCTGTATATTGAGAAACATTGAACTCCTGCATAATTGGACGTCAACGTTTCATAAGGAATTATATACAATATGCTCATGTTGAGAAAATGGCATCTGAAAAATTACCTCGTACTTTATATTCCCATTTATGAACAGGAGCTTGATTTAAGGACCAAGCATCTCAATGCCGTGTTAAATTAACCATTTTTTCCGAATAATATACCGGATTTATTAACAAAAATTGTATTTTGAACGATTTTTGCAGATAAATGTTTTGGTCCCTTTTGAAATATCGCACTGGTTTTGTGCCCTCTCCCATAATCTCTTTTCGGCGAGACGTTAGCTTATAGTGCGTGCGGGTGAGCCCTTTTGTTTACAGCAATGATTATGTGACGTTTATTTTGATCCCTTTCTTGGTGTTGCGATGTTTTTGTTCCCTTTTCAAGTATAGTCTTTTTCATTAAGAAAAGGGCCCATAAACAAATTTTTCCGTTTTGTTGTTTGGTGTATATGAACCGTTAATTTTTGAGGGGAAGTGAAAGGGAACATAAGCAAAACAAGTTATTTTGCGTATGTGCCTTTTCGATAATACATTATTTCGCCAACCGCCAGGCTTCAGAATCGGCTTATTCAAGGTATGTACAAAGCTTTGTTAGTGTCCATTTGAAGCAAGTATTAACCGGAATTGTTTACGTTTTGTTTATCGGCCCATTTGAAATGTTGGGAAGTGTGATTAAAATCCTGTATCGCTCATTGATGTCTCTTGTTTCTTTATATTTCTCCTTAAGTAGTGTAAGAATTTCATTATCGACAAAGGTGCGTTGTAAGTGGTAACGATCGATTCAGAACTGAGTGCTTCTAACGACTCTGAAAATACATATGGTATCATCATCAGAAAAAAATCAAACAAATGATTTCTTTTTTATTATTTACCTTGGTAGGAAAATGGAACGAATCCGGAAGGTCCTGCAATGGCGGTCAATGTTTCGAAGGACTCTGAAAAAAGGTTTCAAAGAACAAGAGTTAGTAGTTTGAAGAAAAGAATTGAAATTTGATAAACAATCATGTCATATCTTCGATGATATACCTGGACCAGCGATTCTCGATGGTCCTGCAACGGTTTCTTCGGTCTCGGGATCATTTGGTTCATACAGTTTATTGTAGCAACGAAAACAAATGAAGGAGCTGCGCTCATTTATTTTCATCTTTTTTTCATTGCACAATCGTACAATTTATTGGTGAGTTTTCTGATACTCGTACTCCACATCCAAAGCATAAGCATAAGAGATCGCCCGTAGTTGCTACTCCGTTATTGACCAGAACCAAATTAGGT
Organism: Topomyia yanbarensis; assembly: GCF_030247195.1. Classification (NCBI taxonomy): domain Eukaryota; kingdom Metazoa; phylum Arthropoda; class Insecta; order Diptera; family Culicidae; genus Topomyia; species Topomyia yanbarensis. The sequence goes on along the minus strand of NC_080671.1, from coordinate 211,836,419 downwards.
TGCAAAATGATCATTGGAACAACATGCTTGGGAATAACATGATGAGCCACATTGTACAATCTATTCTGATTCCTGCATGCTGATCAATACCGACGCCGGCTACGTCCGAATGCAGATCTTCTGGGATAGGAAGGAATGTTAGTCCGGTACATGTTGCTACTAGAGACCGAGGAATCCTCTGCATCTCCACATGTATCACGGGAAGGGGAGAGTTGTTAGTAAATGTGTCAGCAGCGTTATCATGTAATAATTGCTCTGGGCAGCCGGCTGCCGAGAATTTGGGAAATTTATCATTTGTTGTATTAATACGATTAGCAAAATGAGCACCTTAAACTCCGGATAGCCGTCTATAAGGAGTACTGCTTATATTTTTTAATAATATTCAATCACGCGACGAATTTGTTTGTGGTTTCTATCGTGTCGGTGCTGATTTTACCTGGCGATCGCTTGAATAAAATCCGGAATCTTATACAGAAGGTTCATCACTCTTCCATAGGTGTCGCGGAGTTAGTGGTTTGGAAGGGTATAGGGTCTGGGATTCGCTTCCAACCCCACACAGCCGACCGTGGGAGTATTGCCTAGAAAAGCTAATCTTATCTGCGTAATGGACCGGCTCACTATTTTTTGCGACATTATTTGGACTAATTTTGCTATTCCGTCTCTACGATATATTTATGGGTTGCAAACTACCGAGTGATAACACATTATACAGACAAAGAGTTATGATAGTTCGAGATGTTATAAATCAACGAAAGTATTTCCTATTTTCCTTATTGGATTGTTTGTGAACACGTATACGAACGATTATATCGAACATTGATGGAAAATCGTTAACCCGATGCACGGGCCTGTTACCAATAACGGAACTTGAAATTAGACTTGCATGATCACCAAAACAGATGCGGCGAACCTTCAGTACGCATCGACCCGCGATCATCGACACCAGTCAAATCAAAGTTCCATTGGAGCCAACCCCCGAACAACAATTCGTCTTTACGGTATTGTCTTCCCGGCCAGATCCGCTCGCACCCCCTCACTCTGCCACCACCGGCAGAAGGCCAACAGCACCCAGTCGTCGCCTGTCCAAGGACCAAATGTCACTCGCGTGGGGGCATGAGATAAAATTGAACGCTAACCAATGAACATGACAGAAAAACACTTATTCTTCGTGCGGACATAACTGAAGGTAATTGCCAACTGGTCCCCGATCCCTCTCGCGAATTGTCAATTCTCAAACATTATACATGATTGAAGTCATCATTCCACTCAAATAAGGCCATGTGTTTTCCCTAAGCACATTGAATGTTCTGTGGATTAGTTCCCCCGTTGGTAAAACAAACCCCAAACAAACATAGAAATTAGTTTGCGCAGTCCAAAGAAAAGTTAGCCGACCGGCGGATACGTGTTTTTTTTCAGTGCCATCACATCAACGAACGCCCAAAATTTACATACGACAAAATATCTGCAATCCCGAATATAAAAGAATTAAAACCTCTACTCATTTGCAATAAAATAAGAAAGCAATAAAACAGTTGAATATCCAAGGCGGCTCATTTTCAAAGATAGCATCGCCGATGAAACACCCAATAAAAAATAGGTGACAAGGGACGCGGACGAAATTAACTGAGTACCGATCGGCTGGTTTGCCACCTATTTTTCAGGTGAAGAATTTTGGGGCGACACCTGGTAGTCGCTAGTTGCTGGTGAAACACTAATTATTTGAATATGTCAAATTTTCTTATCGCCGTATTTTTTCACTTTTCGGATCGAATTTTATTTTCTGAAAAACCGTTTTTCACTATTTTTAGAAAGTACACTATGTTTCTAGATGTTTTCTGTGCACTTTTACTGTCCTTGCATCGGGAATCGACGGCCCGTAATGCGAGGAAGATTTTTTTTCATTTGCCGAAATTAGATTTTCACAAACTGTCACACCTCGCGTCAGTCGAAAAATGCTTTTATAAACCACTTCACTTTGTATTATCGTTAAATTGAACCGTTATTCACACTTTCGATAACCAAAAGGCAGTAAACCGTGCCGTAAATGATTAAAATTAACCGACGCGAAGGGAGCGCTACGAGAGTCAACCGCTCGCGACGAAGATACACACTCGAATTCCCCGATACTCGTACTCAACATCCAAATACCACAAAGTGAACACGTTTCATTTTAAGAGATTTTTGAATTGAACTGTTGTTGTAGGAAAACGTTTTCTAACTGATAATTTCTTTCAAAACATTCCTGGTTTTATGTAATATATTCGACCCTACGAGCTAGTGATGTAGTACCAGCAAAAGCAAAATTTACCTATTTCTTTAACTTGCTTGCGACAAAAGCTATTGAAACAAACCCGAAACAGGTAAAAATTCCCTACCTACCCAAAAACTATCTGCTAGTCATACCAACCATGTCCTTTGTTTCAGCAAATAGGTTGAATACTCTTTTTTCAAATCCGAGCAACACTCCCAATCTAGCCGAAGTGAACGATCGGTAAAAATATTTTGAGCGCGAGGGGAGGGCAGGGGAACCCTTTCGTATCGACTTTTTCATACAGGCTTGCATACAATAAACCTTTCGTTTCGAGATGCGTAATGCCACCCCAGGATCTGCAATGTCTGAATTTTTTTTACGTGGTTAATGGACAACCCCCAGGTTGAAACGAATGTTGCACCCAGCTTGTAAGTAAACCATAGATTTCTTTATTCACAGCTGCTGTGACTCACTGGAAGTGTATGGTGAACTACCATGCGGTTACATCGTTTCCATACATAGATTTTTTATTTTCAAAAAATTATATCTCCGAAACCTCTCTCGTATCTCGTTAAAAATGTGTTTGGAGATGTTGTGTAGAATTGAATGATCTTTCAAATAAAATATAAAAATATGAACTATTCAAGAAAAAGCATTTAATGCGTATTTTGTTCGCGCAAAACTCAATATTTTTTATATTTAATATTTTTTTCTTGAAACTGCACCATTTGACGTATAACCCATGAACATTTTTTAAAAAAATCAACTTTTGAAAAATCACAATTTTTTGAACCAGTCTAACGTGGAAAAGGACACCCTAATGACAAAATAAAAAAAACATGTTTTAATCCACCTAGCGGTGCAATTGTGCCTTTCTCAATCATGAACACGAGAATGTTTGCGTTGATTATATTCATTAAAAGCTTTCAACTGCGTATATTATATCTTATTATTATACATAACATAACAAATATACAAGAAAAGAAATCATTATTAGAGTTCTAAAATTTTGCAAAAGAAAAAACTGCCACGGTAATATTGAACTGAAAAAAGGTGCGAAATCGGCAAAGTCCCAAAAAGTCGATTTTTACAACAAAAAAAATTTCGAGATAACATAAAATCTCGACGTTTCATGATTTTAAAGATGTTTGGCATCAAAAATACGAATTCGATTTCTGAAATTTCATGGGGTCCCCCCTTTGAAAAAAAATTGGAGTTCCGGCTTATATGGGTATTTCATATGTAACCGGACGGTTTAGTCTATATTTCTGGACCCATATAAGCGCCCCGTACGAAATTTTATAGACATCTGTGGGGATATTTTAGCTATCATTTGGGATTAAGTTTGTTAAAATCGGCCCAACCATTTCCAGGAAACTGATGTGAGTTTGTCAATTTTGAAAGATGGCCGCTTTTCCCGGGCACTTCCGGAACCGTCTATGGTGGTCAATGTAGTCAACAAAAGTTTGGTTGGCCGTCGGTGACCTAGAACAGCAAATTTAAGTTGTTTGAGAGACATTTTAGCGAAATTTTTACCTTTTTTGCTTTCATCGGAGTATCGGTTTGAATCGCAATTTGCTCTGTGATCGCACACCACAACCTGTAACTCCGGAACCGGAAGTCGGATCGGGGGGATGAAATTTAATAGCCATTTACGGGGGCGCAACACCTTTTATTTGAGACTAAGATTGGTTGAATCGGTTTAGCCATCTCCGAGAAACCGATGTGACTGTTATTCTGAATGTGGATACTTCCGCCGGGGCTTCCAGAACCGATGATGGTGGCCAATGTGGCCAAAAAGACTTTGAATGGATGTTAGTGACCTAATACTACAAATCGAAGCAGTTGTGGTCATATTTTGGAAAAAAAAACCTTGAAAAACCTTTATACATTCATTGCAGAATTTATTAAAATCGACATTTTCTACGTGATCGTGCTCACCACCCTGTAATTCCGGAACCGGAAGTCGGATCCATCAGAAATTCAATAACAGCCTATGGGAATGAGCCGTTGTATCTTTCATTTGAGACTAAGTTTGTCAAAATCGGTTCAGCCATCTCTGAGAAAAAATGAGTGACATTTTTGGTCACATACTCACTAGGGTGGGACAAAAATTAGATTCCAGCTCCGACCAACTTTTTAGGTACCATTTGGGTCCTAGAACAACTGTGCAAATTCCTAGCTCGATCGGTGAAACTATATTTTCGCGCCCACTGTTTAAAATTTACATGGGAATTTGTATGGGAAAATTAACTTTTACAAAATAATTCCTCCAGGAGTCGCCCATTACTTCCTAAAAATAAATCGTTAAATGACTTTTAAAGGAAATTTAACAAAGAAACAAAGTCTCGAAAACCACAAAACGATCTGACGCTTGAGAAAAAAGTTATTAAGCAGAAACTGATTGATGCTCTGACGATTGATAAAATATTCATTTTTTCTAGCACCACTGCTGTTGGTTGTCCAATTATACGCAATTTTGTTTTAATCCTCCCTTAATGTGTCTAAATCGTTTATCTACACTATTTGGCCATTTCGCAAGGTTTGGAGGGATAAATTGAGGCTTCTTTTGTACATAAGAAAAGAAAGTTGAAACTTTTTGTATATAATTAGACTGTCAGAAGCAGTGATGCTATGAAAAGTGAAATTTTCATCAATCTTCAAAACATCAATCGGTTTTTGTTTAATAACTTTTTCCACAAGCATCAAATCGTTTTGAAGTCTTCTAGACTTAGTTTCCTGGACAAATTTTCTATAAAAATCAGACATCTATTTATTTTTAGGAGGTAAGGGGCAACTCTTGGAAGAATTAATTTGCAGAAAACAATTTCCCCATACGAAATCCCATGTAAACTTTAAACCGCGGGCGCAAAAATATAGTTTCACCGATCGAGCTGAAAATTTGTAGAGTTCTTCTGGGAGCTAAATGGGACTCAAAAAGTTACTCGGAGCCAAATTTTATTTTTTTCATATAACCATGTCCCACTCTAATACTCACACAGACGCACATACACACACGCACACACATTTGCCGAACTGAATCGAATGGTATATGTTACTCAAGCCTCCGTTAAAAAGTCGGTTTTCAGAGCAATTGCAATACCTTTCCATTGAGAAAGGCAAAAAATATGTAGGGTGAAGTGCCTATTTTCACCATACTAAGGAGGGCGCCTCACTGATTCATTAATTACTCGGCCTACTAACAATGGAATGCGTACAAATTGGCATCAACCGCTTTGCTTCGTTGTTAAGTACCAAGATAATAACATACATGCGCTGAAAACAGTAAAATTCTCGTGTTTGTGCGCAACGAAAACACGAATCGAGTGCCCCTATTGTTGCGCTAGCATTTGACTCAATGCGTTAAACAAAGATGGCAGACACTGCTCTAACCAACGGCTTCAAATGGGTAGCGTGATAATAGAAACATAGCGATAATGGGCTCATCACCCTATCTAATATTTTTCGGTAAGGAACGATTCTACTAAATATTGCAGAATTCTGAGAGATCGTATAACTTTTTCTCATGGAATATATATATATATATATATATATATATATATATATATATATATATATATATATATATATATATATATATATATATATATATATATATATATATATATATATATATATATATATATATATATATATATATATATATATATATATATATATATATATATATATATATATATATATATATATATATATATATATATATATATATATATATATATATTATATATATATATATATATATATATATATATATATATTATATATATATATATATATATATATATATATATATATATATATATATATATATATATATATATATATATATATATATATATATATATATATATATATATCAACGCTTTTTTCATACATGCGAATGAGGGCTTTAAAACGCAACAAATTAACCTAAAAATTTGGATTCTACGATATTGCTTTCTTAAACTACAGCAAAAAATACATCGGGCGAAACTGTATTTTTGTTTGTTTATTTAAAGTTTCGCCCTCCACGCTCCATGCAAACAAGAAGGGCGATACTTATTTTGCTAGCAGTTTAGAGGCGAAACTGTTTTCTCGATTTTTTTTTTTGGATAATCAAGCTGATACCAGCTGTAAATAGTAACAATGATCGCTCTTGAAAAAACTCGGACGAAATCGGTGGTGTAATACGGTAGTTATTGTAAAAAAACATAAGGGCGATACTTCAATGCTGATAGGTGGGACTGAAAAAGTAAACAATCGCCAAAGGGGCGATACTATCATTTTGTCGATTTAAATAGCAAAAACAAATTTTAATTTATTAATTTCAAATACTTTATGCAGTTTTGGGTTTCGATCACTGAATCATGCAATCTAGGATGTAAAAAACACAATAGTTCTTAAATAGAAAATAAAACCAAGCCTTGAAATATTCACTATTGATTTTCTGTGAATGGTGTCACTGTTAGTATCGCCCTTTTCAAGAAAAAGCGTTGATATATATATATATATATATATATATATATATATATATATATATATATATATATATATATATATATATATATATATATATATATATATATATATATATATATATATATATATATATATATATATATATATATATATATATATATATATATATATATATATATATATATATATATATATATATATATATATATATATATATATATATATATATATATATATATATATATATATATATATATATATATATATATATATATATATATATATATATATATATATATATATATATATATATATATATATATATATATATATATATATATATATATATATATATATATATATATATATGTATATATATAGAAAAATTAAATTTTAGACAATATAATCACAAGCTTTCTAGTTGCTCTCAAACAGATCAAATGGATAAAAGTACTTTTTATATGCAGACGACATGAAATTCTTTCTGGAATAACTAATACAACCGACGCTGAAGTGTTCCAGAACTATTACTAACGTGGTGTATTAAAAGTCTAGTACAACTCAACATAAAAAATGTCAATAGCGTTCAGCAGATAATCTGGTTCCCAATCAATAGACATATATTTAGGAAACTAATATGCAGAAAAACGTAAAATTAGACGAAATTTAGGAGCAATATTAGACTTCAAATTTACATTTGTTGAATTTTACAATACAGTAATGTTTCGATTATATCACGGTCGGTCTGTATTTTAGCGTGATATATTTGAAGCGTGATATATTCAAAACAAAACAAAAGATTACATTAAAACATTCATCCATGTATTTCTATAAACAAAAAGTAATAAAAAGTTATAGTTAGTCAAAAAGAATAAATTATATTAGGGTAATGAGCCTATTTTTGCCATGTTTCTATTTTCATACTACTCATTTGAAGCCATTGGTTAGAGCAGCGATCGCCATCTTTGTTCAACGCATTGGGTCAAATGATATGGCATCAGCGGATAATTGTTCTCCACACAGTTTCACTTTACGTATCCCGTACCGTTTCTTAAAATTGTTGAACCACCCAAATCTAAACTTGTAAGAATCTGGCACGTTTAGATGTATTCGAATGGACTACGATTCAGTTCTCGTTGTTTCAATATTAATATAAATAGGTCCATGTCCAATCGTTGATGTTGTCCTTCCAAAAGAAAAGGTTTCACATCCATTCAAGAGAAAATACCATATCTCGGCATACCTAACATATCTTTTTAATTTTGTTTTTCTCACCATTATGTTAGATTTTCCTGTGGATAACAAAAAATTAAGCGCATAAAAAAGAAGTCGTTTTTTTACCCACTACACCAGACGCCTTCTTAAGGACACGGCACTTAAGTTACGAAGAATTTAAAACAAAAACTACTACTGAACTACTGTTTCTACTACTTAGACCTCTAAAAAGATTTCAGATTCATTCTTAAGAATCTATTCTTTAAGATAAAAGAATAAAAAAGGTCGACTTTTTGACCGACCCCATCATATATAAACCGTTAACGAAATAGTCCGAAACCAAATAATAGGCTCATTACCCTACATGTAAATAAGCAAATCAATTGTAAAAATATCTTAAAAGTATCAGGACATAATATGTGGCTTAATTGGATCACAACGTAGTGTGCCTTGTCTGTTTTTCAAAAAGCGTGATATAATCGAGACAAAACCGTGATATAATCGAGGGTGATATAAACGAGTATTGATATAAACGCATAGTGATATAATCGAAACATTACTGTACAATATTATATAAAGCAAACAGTATGCTGGTCTTTATTAAACGCTTCAGCTATAATTTTGAAGACCCTTACACAATTATATTCCTATACAATACATACGTCAGACGATTGTACGTCGATTCCCGGTTTACCATTTCCCGGAAAACCATTTTCCGGAATGTCATTTCCCAGAAAACCATTTCCCGGAATGTACCATTTCCCGGAAAACCATTTCCAGGAATGTACCATCTCCCAGAATATCATTTCCCGAAATGTACCATTTCCCGGAATACTATTTCCCGGAATGTACCATTTCCCGGAATACCATTACCCGGAATGTACTTTTTCTCGGTAATTATTTATACTATTGAAATCTAAAGTAAACATGTAATTTGAACTTTAAGAACAAATCCAGAGCTATGTTGACTTACATATATGGTATTCTATAGCATTCAAAATCTTATCATTTTATAGAAGGCAATATCATGAGTTTATAGAAACAGCCCAAAGAATCGTGTGTTTTTTACCTTCCAAGATGTTTGTGGACCTGCATACACGTGGCCTGGTTACATAGAGAGAATTCTGGTTTCTAAAAACTTTAATTATCACGAGCGTTTACAATTAACCAGTTTTTTTCGTGAGTGGTCTTCCAGAGGAATGGGTTAAATTTATCGTCGAAATCAAAAGATTTTATATTCGCCGTTACAGAAGAGTAATTTTGGATTTGTTAAATTATTTTAACAAGGAATCCGTGAAAAAGAAATATTTTTTTAATTTCCAAAAAAAGTATTCAAATTTTAAAGAAGACAAATTCAAAAATATTTTTCATGATTTGCTCATCTCCAAAAGAAGGCGAATAAGCTCATAGAATAACAATTATAATTCAAAAAGTTATAACCCCACAGAAAATCCTCCCGATTTTCCCACCGACTAAATCGGTTTGCGTCGGCACAATCGGCCGACTATGCCACCAATTAATCGGTCGATTGTTGCTCCGACTCTTATGGGGGTTTAACATGGACGTCAGCCGACGCGACAACCGATTAAATATGACAGACGAAATCTGTTGAAATCGGTCTATTTCAACCAATTAAATCGATCGATTAGTTGATAATTTAAAACTGTAACCAGATTCACACAGATTAAATCTGGCGATTAACACGGTGACGAAAATTGTCCACCGACGAAACCCAACTTGGTCGTTTAATTAATCTGTCGACCTCGAAGCACCCGTTTTCGTCGGTCGACTGTGAAATTTATGAACTGTCAAATTTTCTATGGGGAAGGTATGTTAGGACCACTAGTACTTAAATCCAATAAAACACCAAGAATATTTTGAAAGAGTACTTAAAAGAATGTGAAACTACATAGAAATAGAAAGTACATATAAATCAAAATAATGCCAAAAATAACGACAAGGAAGCATGCATGCATAAGAAAGAAAAACCGGATTTTTTAGATGCTCCATAAAAATCCCAAAATAAATATATCTGAAGCATTGTTGATATGTTATTCTAACTTACATTTAAAATCAATAAAATTCCAAACTACTTTTTATGTTCTAAAATAGAGAGAATTTCGTAGTTTGTTTGACATTCGCTGCGTAGCAAGTGTAATCAAAATGAGTGGTGGCAAGGTACGTGGTTTAATTTATTTTCCGGGAAATGGTATTCCGGGAAATGGTTTTCCGGGAAATGGAACATTCTGGGAAATTGTTTTTCCGGGAAATGGTACATTCCGAGAAATGGTTTTCTGGGAAATGGTACATTCCGGGAAATGGTTTTCCGGGAAACAGTACATTCTGGGATATGGTTTTCCGGAATATGGTATACCGGGAAATGGTATTCTGCGAAATGACGTACAACCACGTCAGACTAATTCTGGAGTATTGCAGCATAGTATGGAGTCCATGCACTATCCTACAAGAAGAACGCATTGAATCAGTCAAAAAAACTTTCTTTTTTGTTAAGTTCTTAACCTCAATTGGAGCGCATTTCCTTTTCCATCATATGAACCACGCTGCATGCTCATATACAAACAAAATTACATAAGAAAAAATTAACCTTCCTATGTCCTCAAATAAATTAAAATTATCTTGAAAGCTATTTTCGTCCGCGTCCGTTATCACTTATTTTTATAAAGTGATTCATCAGCAGTGCTATCTTTGAAAATGATCCACCTCGATTATGCAAATAATTTTTCCTATCTTCTTTTAATGCAAATAATTAAGCAGTCTTCATTTCGTTATATTCTGAATTGCACATATTTTGTCGCATGTAATTTTAAATGTTCTTTGATTTGATGTCATTGTAAAGGAACACGTATCCGCCAGTTGATGCCAATCGAGCTGACATTTCTTTAGACTGAGCAAACTAATTTCTTTGTTTGTTTAGTGTTTATTTGGCCAAATAGGAAACTAATCCACTGGGTATTTAATGCGCGTGGGGAATAAGCATGACCTTGTCTGAGTGAATGATGACTTTTGAATTATGTATGAGGGTTGATAATTGATAATTCACAAGAAAAATTTAAAACCAATTACCAATTTGCGGAAATCTATTCAGCACGAGGAACAAATGTTTTACTGTCATATTAAAGGACATGCTGAACAGAGTCACAAGGTGGCAGCTAAAATGGCTGCCATCGTTTTTGCTTCTTCTTTTTATTTCATCGTCAAATTCAAAACATTGCATTTGCGCGCGAGACAAAATCGTTTGTAACTTAAATGTCTTATCTCAGATTGCCTAGAAATTGTATCACTGTACGTAAGCATGTTAGCACAAGCAGATGAATAGATTCTCTTCACGGAATTTTGATTCGTTGGGGAAATTTGAACCTTTTTATTTTTCAAAACAAATGAAGCACGTGGTACAAAAATCAGTCAGCTGATTGCTGAACAATACGCTTGTGTGCGTGCCATCTCCTATCGGTATAGTACGTTCTAGCCGCACACAGATGCTGGACGTAACCCGAACATTGCCGAAAATAACCGAACCTTTGTTGTAATTTTGGTATCGCTTCACCTTAATGGTTTACTTTTAGTCCATTAAATCGTCAATCAATTATATTAAGCTAAGAATAAGTACTTACTATTTGGAGATTGGGGGAGTTTGATTCGTGCATGATATTAATATCGTTTAGTAAAGCAGCATCGATATTTTTCCTGCTTCGCGTCTTTATTTTAATATCGCAACGTTTACTCGAACGAAGTGGAAAATTTGAAGTTACGGGATCTCAATAAGCTTGTGATAATACCTATAAAGGATCATTTATAAATTCTTCCGCGCTATTGGGGGGAAGAGCTATGACAAATTGTGACATAAATGGGATGGAGAGCACGTCATGTGCTTTGATGCATTCGGCCGTTTTACGCACAATTGTGCCATGTATATATAAGAAATTCCATAGAACATGAACACTTTTGCATGTAGCGGCAGTAATGTGCTCCTACAAAAAAGGGAACAACAGAAATCATTCGGTTCGTATTAGACGAAGGAGATAAAGAACGTGGAAATATGAGAGAGAGTTTGCTAGTATTAGGCAATCTTTGCGTGACATAATTTATGAATGATCCACAATACCAATTTTCCAATTCGCTGAGATTTATACCGTCTAACGCATCCCTTAAAACTCATTGTTTATGGTCCATTTTATACTGTCGACAACACTCCCGACAGCCGGCTGTCCGGAGTTCAAGTTGTTTTCAATGCAACAAACTCTCGATAAACGGTTACCCAGAGTTTAACCGCCTTAACATCTAGAACATTTACGTATCCTACAGTCAGTAAACTCAAATATATTCTCAGTCGCATCTTGAGGCGAATCCTGACTAAAAACCCACCCACTACCCAATCCGTGGCACTTATGGGAGTGTCACTGAGTCGGGGCCTTACGTTAAGTAAGTACCACATCAACATTTCCTTTCTCATATCCCAAGTTACGGTAAAGATGGTCGTGGCCCGCAATGGTGGTTCTTAGCCGACATTCTCGCTTGGACTGGATTGTTATTCTCAAACAAGGCTCCTCAAGCAGTCTGGTTGGAGAGTCATCAGTCTGCAATCTACGAAATATACCGTACTTACGCAATGCAACACAACGCAACATATTCCTGGAAAAAAAATAGTGCAGAATAGAATTTGCTGGTCCAGTATTGTAACACGCAATTAAATATAGTAAAGTGAGACAAGGTCACATGTGCTTTCAATCCCCTTGAATAGAGAGCGACAGAGGGAGAATGCGATACGTGAACGAGATAAGTAGATATTTCAAAGTTTTCTCTGGTTTTTAATTAAACAGTGTGAAGTGTCTAGGGTATGTCGATAGTATAAAGATTCTGTCACGTTCGCCCGAATGACATTCGCTCGAAAGCCATTTACCCGAAGGACATTTGCCCGAATGTCACATAAACCCGAATGTCATTCACTCGAATGCCACGAACACCTGAAAGACATTCGCCCGAATGCAACATAAACCCGAATGCCATTCGCCCGAATTCCATATACCCGAAAAACATCGAAATGTCAATCGAAAAAATTTAATTTATTAAGATGAAATACAAATTTTATTACATTTGATGCTATGAAGAAATTAATACTAAAGCTATACCAGTCAAATAGTTAATCCAATCACCTGGTTTGTATGATTTAACTAGGGTTTCCAGTTTTAGGTCCTTTCGTGAGTTCTTTTTAGACTTTTTAGCTGTTGGTACCCCTTGTAGTGTACGTAAAACATACGTACTAGGGTTTTTTCTCTTCAAGCTGCAACTGCTTCAACACACCATAGAATTTACACGGCTTAACAAACCATTCCATTTATTGTGCTAGTCTTCCACATTATTGGTGGTTCTAGGAATCTTTGCCGATACATTTTCGAAAACTGACCACGAAGCGGGGGGCAAAGAAGGGTTATCGAGAAACTTTTTGATTAGTTTCCTTCCTACCAAAAATACAATTTTTACTAATGTAATCCAAAAAATCGTCGAGAGCCTTTAGACAACTTTTCCTCAATTCTTCGAGTGCCATTGGAATACCTTGATGGGGCAAGAAAGCCAAGGCAACAACTTGTTTGTAAATTAGTTGTATTCGGTGATCTTCCGAATATTTTGTCTGACGACCAAGTTGTTTTATTCTTCAGAAAAAAACTTTGGTTTAGATGGAAGAATCATCCGTGAATTAGCTGGAAGAATCATCCTGTCTCGAAATCCAATATTACGTAGAGAGCTATTTGGTATATAGATTCAAGAAATTGCTCTTGTTTTGAACGAAGTAATCAACCCTTATGTTTGAGTATACCGGGCAGACCAGTGGATCAACAGTTTCTTTGCAAACTTATTTGGCATGCAGATCCAAGGATTTGTCATGTTTGAAAGAAGCAATCAACCCCTGGATCACCGGTTTGATTGCGAGCGCTATTTGGTATACAAACTCTAAGAACTGCTCATATTTAAAGAATGAATCAACCCCTATATTTCAGTAAACCAAGCATACCAATGGATCACAGGTTTGCCGAGTAGGGACCTCCGCTTCGGTTCCTCGACCTCGGTAATTGTGGCAAAGCCGCATCACACTAGCTTCGCCACATAACATTTATGAGCTACTATTTACTAACGGTGTTCGTTAACGGAACATCTTAATATATATTTACCTCGATCGATGGTATTTCCGAAAGATTTCTTATTATTTTGTCCGGTTTATCACAAAATTTCACCGCTCGAGCTGACAACTGCGTGCTATATGCATCAGTTTGCACCTGAAGAGCATTTGTGTCGTTGGCAACAGAACCTCAGTGACGTCAGATAGAACACCTAAAAGCGATGTCGCATAGCCACATTGGTCAGTGTACGGTTGACTAATGTGGCTACGCCACATCGCTTTCCGGTGCACTGTCCGACTTCGCTGCTGCTCAGTCGGCTTTAAACTGGCTATAGCCCCTATGTTTGAGTAAACCGGGCAAACAAGAGGATCACAGGTTTGCTTATAACTCCGGCGACGGGAGGATCAACGCCTCGTCCAACGGAACTCGGATATGCGGCCAAGCCGTATCACACTAGCTCCGCTGTATAAGCTCACTTGTTATTGTTCAGTTTATCAAACTTTGGTTAAAGATTTCACATTTCCCATTCGGATTTGGTTTATTTAGGTTAAAATACATCCTTTTGGCAAAAAAAACGCATTAAAGTCGGACTTCTATCACTAAAGTCACTAAACTAGACAATTACCGATTTTATATTATGCTTGAGTGAATGTGGTATTCGGGTTAATGACATTCGGGCGAGTGGTCCATTCGGGTTTATGGCATTCGGGTAAATGGTCCATTCGGGTTAATGACGTTCGGGTAAATGGTCCATTCTGGTAAATGGTCCATTCTGGTAAATGGTTTTCGGGCGAACGTCATTCGGGTAAATGACTTTCGAGCGAATGTCATTCGGGTGAATGTGATAGAACCAGTATAAAAGGCGTGCATTCAGTTGATTATAATGCAGTCTCTTTCTAGTCATCCTTATAACTTGCATATTGTTTCGTTCGGCATTCTCGTTCAGGAAATATGGATAAATAAGTCCTATACAAACCAATACTGTGAAAGAGAAATGGTTCAAACTATCAGGATGGCAAAAATATAGTCAGAGCAACTATTTATCCCATGCATAAACTCTGATTGTAATCCTCGCTAATTTACTTTTACAATATGGAAAACTTGAACGAAATGTATGCTGAATTATCCAATGCCTCTCTACTAATTGTGACTGCTATTGAAACATCAATTGAAGTGTACTCAGTATAGAGCAGATATGGACGACGATAAGTTAGAAGACACATTGTACTTGCATCCCCCATCTACAGTGGTGACGTTGAGAGACTTCTTTTCCCGGATCAAATTCATGGATATTTTTAGTGATTGATCCGTTATTTTTCATGAAAGTTCATACCAATACAACGAATGTGCTTTTCCAATAATATCGTCACATAAAAGGTGTTCTTAGTTTTCACATGACATATTTGAGCATGTGTTTCATTCAAAATTCCTTACATCCTTATTACAAATAATATAAGTAGTAATTTTTGCGCCATAACCAGTATAAATAACCTAAATCTTGCAAAAGAGCTAAATTTTCGCCAGAGTTTTGGGATTCAAAAATATAGTTGCTTTCGGTGATGCCACGAGTATAATTATATGAGAAATCATTTATCTCACAATTAGGTGAATTACTTTATGATCTATGTATTAATATACCATCAACATTTACCTCGCGATTGAACGCAACGCCTAATCCAAGGGATAAATACATGAACTCTAAAAAAATTTCACCATGAGCTCATTATTTTGTCTTTGAAATGAACTTACATATTAATTTTTGATAACTAGGTAATTTATTATAGAGATAATTTACATTTTTTTCAATATCGAATAGATATGTTTTCCCCCCAAGGTTTAGGGGTTTGACGGTATTGCAAACATCATCAAGTATTAATTGCTTTAAGATGGGTATTGCTATACGCCTCGATAGTGGTGCATCGAGGAGGCCGAGAGGGATTATGCGCCTTTTTTATGTTATATGTTTTTTCATACTCTGCACCTGCGCATACCAACGCTAAACCACTGGTCTATGCGCGGTGTCGTGGCCGACTGGCGGATCGACGTAGATTGACTTTTGCTGTGTGCCATGTTTGCAAATATTGTTCTATTGGTGGTATCCGTGGACGGGGCTCACGGAGGGAGTCATTGTGTGTCCATTTATCGGCCGACTTCGTCATCATGCATATACTAATTAAATTAATTTAATAATTGAATTAATTTAATGATTAAATTAATTTAATAAAGTAGAATAAGTAGAAACCTATTAATTGTAGCTTTGTGATAATCGCAGTTTTTCGTACTAGTGTACAACTGTTATGTGCTAGTCGTATGTCTATCTATGTATGTATTCGTCTGAGTATTTGTGACAGTTGGGTCAGGGAATGGATGCAGAGCTGACGTATATGATAGAATAGTGGCTGATACTTCTGGTGATCAATCTGAGTATTTGGTTCTATTCATTCGGGAAAGTCGGGTTGGATAAATTAGGGTACAATGAATTTAGCGACGCACGTGAGTCATCCATTCCCAGCCAGCATAGCATGATGAAAGTCTAACAGCAAGCAATTGTCGTTAATATAATAATATTAACATTTGCTGCATTTAGACGAGTTTGATTGCATGTTGTATGTGTTTTTCTATTCTACTTCATTAGTATGTTTCTTTTGTACATCTATTAGTTTGCTTTTCCATTATTGATGTATACCAGAATAGTATTGTTCAATTTATACACTTCTAATTAAAGCTCTTTGCATCTTTTTTTCTTTGTTTGGCATGTTATGATTCCTTTTATTAGTATATCTCTACTATACGCAATCTATACTCATATAGGTACGTACGCTCGTGGCCTTCGCGATAACACAAACCTGACCATGCAATTGCAATAATCCACGTATACTTGCGCCCGCGATTTCGCCTACATGAAGACTGCCGGTAGTTAAGTAAACGTGGCATCTTTAAACTTCCAAATGCGGTCTCAAACGTTAACCCACCACTCGCGCGATCATGAAACGGTCACGTCCGAAAGTTTTACCAGTCTGGACTAATGCCTTCAGTTGAACCAATCAAAAAAGTGACGCTCATATTCACTAAACAACACGTTCCATGGTGACATGACCTGGAACTCAAGCTTTTCCATAGGGAAACGGACTACCATCTGTACCATACACTAAAAATTAAGCATCAGATTCACGGTCCGCGCGCGATCAAACAAGAATACACGCTACATCATTATAAAATCAAAATTATACACGCGAAGTCACATACACGTGACAAACACGTTAATATACAAATGCTTCGCGACCATCCCCGGCACCTACACCCACGATCTCGTAAACATGATAACATCCCGATGATAAAGTGAATGTCTCAGCTCCTATAAATTTTCAAACGCAGTCTGTTACGTATCGGTTTCGTAACGTTCTTATGGTGGTGGTGGGGCCACACTGTACTCACCAGCTATTAGGGTCGTTTCACGGTTGTCTCCGGGAGAAATTCACACTAGGCGGACTTTTCTTCCCACACTATGGTCACTGAGCGAATCGTAAATAATTTTCCCCGACTCGGGTAAAAAAAACCCAAATGGTTTTCTTTTTTTTTTTTTGAATGAATGCCGACTTCAAACGCGACTACTTCTTCCCGAGTGCCAGTTTTAATTCCGTGGAATGATTTTTCCAAAGGCCAGAGGAATCTGTCCCACGAAATTACGTGACTCTGAGGAAGTGAGCCTGTCCGTTTTTAGTCTCGCGCACTCACCGATGTATCTGTCACAATCAGGAACGATTCAATCCATCCATCAATCCCAAAACAACTGTGAAAGTTTCACTGTCGAAATTGCCTATAATGCGTCAGAATAAATGCCGTTGCTGCATTGGCTGAGTAGAATTATTGATCGGATACGCTTCAAATTGCGGAAAATTACCAGAAAGAAATCAGACGGAATTTGACATTTCTTTTTGCTACCATTACCGTCACAAGCGCTATCCTTGGACGAAACATCTAACACTACCGCTTACATACCGCACACACTCACTCAGAATTCAATTTGCTAGCCTTTCATTCCTCTTCATTTACACTCACATTCATACCATAAATAACACTAAACACTAACTTTTAATTATGCTAGGGGCCCCTAAATTTAAATTTGTGCTTTACCGGACTCTTTTTCAAGAGTCGGAAAGACTATTACTTTTGTGAAATGGTTAACTCATTGCGAACTTCTTTTACTCTCTCGACATGCGAGAGAAAACTAGATGAAGTTACGCAGAATTAACCCATTCACGCTTAGAGTGTAAAGTCGACTTAAAACTGGCGGCGGGCAAACGTAACCCCGTCGTAACCCAGCACAACCTTGTCGTCAGATTGTCTATTATCCGATCTGTCACAGCTACTCATACTCAGCTGACTAATGTTGATTGTTTATGTAGTGATGGAAAATAGGATGATTCGTGATGTTGGTAAGTATTTTTGGTTGCTAATTATGTTTTTTTTTTTGTTTTGTTTTAGATTGAACGTCGAAGTTTGCACCGTTATCTTTGAGATCGGTGGAGGATACCGGAGGACTCTGAGTGTTGTTAGATAGTGCAGCTGCCTTTTCGTTTTATTTGGACGTGCGAATAAATTAGTGTTTCAGTTTTCTTTTTTTTTTATACTTTTTTTCCCGAAATCGTACAGCTGCAATGCGGAAATTATGCTAACCAGGTTTTAGATGGGCAGCCGGCCAAATCCCTAAACTTTTGCCCTTCAAATCCTCCAGCTCATAGGAGGACGACCCAATTTTTGCCTTGATGCGGCATGGGAGAAATTGTTGGCCGTACTTGGCATTATAATTCTGGGCCGCACTTGACGGTTTCATATTTCTCCGATACACCAACTGGCCGTCTACAAACGATTTGGAAAATTTTCTGTGACGTAAGTTATAGCGATGTTGGGAAGCATTGTGAGCTTTCACCAGATTTTTGCGGACAAGGTCGTAGATTCGCTCAAACATTTTCGATCGTCGTTCTTCCATCTCTTCCGAAGTCAGCTTTACATCGAGACGGGTGAGTAAATGATCGGTGCCAACTTCAGAGTACTCGTGACCGTGATTAATGAAGTATGGTGTGAATCCAGTCGACGAGTGAACACTGGTATTCAAAACCATCTCGATCTCCGACACACGAGTGTCCCAAAGGCGTTGGTCCTCCCTCACGTATGTCCTGATAGCAGCATTGATAGTTCGGTTGACTCTTTCGACCGGGTTTGCCTGTGAGTGATATCGTGAGTTGAGCCAGTGGGCAACTTTGAAACGATCCAACAGCTCCTTGAACTCTTTGGAAATGAAACTGCTTCCGTTGTCAGTGATTATCACTTCAGGAACCGAGTTTCTCAGGAACCATTGGTCTTTCAAAATCGCACACATGGGGGCACTACTGACATTCCTCACAGGCTGAACCATTACCCATTTCGAAAAGTAGTCACAAACTACCAAAATGTGCTGACTACCGCGACGAGTGCGAGGGAGAGGGCCAATGAAATCCGCTGATACGATCTGCCAAGGGCGGGTGGCAATTTTCATGTTTCCCATGGCAGGTGCAACAGGGACGGAAGAAGCTTTGACTTCCTTGCACATTCCACACTGTTGAACGTACCGCCGTATTTCAACTGCCATCTTAGGCCAGTAGAATCTTTGACGGATCCGTGCAAGGGTTTTGTCGTAGCCTGGATGAAAGCAATCGTCGTGGTACTGTCGAAGAATATTTGGAACTTCGGTGGGCGGGGGAATCATTTTCCACTCGAAGCGAGTATCACAGGGATTATCGTTCACGGTGATAAACTTGAAGAGTTTACCATCGTCGATCTTGAAGTCTACAAAATCATCGGGCCGGCGAGCCACTTTGTCGGACATTGACGCGTACCACGACGATTCTTGAACAGCTGCGATGCTTCGCGAGAGGGCGTCCGGAACCACGTTCTCCTTGCCCTTGCGATGCTTGACGGTCATATCGAATTGCTGCAGATTCAACGCCCATCGGCTGCATCGTGACCCGACCTTCCATTTTGTACTGAGTATATGGGTCAGCGCGGAAGAATCGGTTATTAGGGTGAAATGATAACCCTCAATATACCCACGGAATGCATCGATGGCGAGAATGGCTGCAAGCGCTTCCTTTTCTGCGGCATGGTAGTTCTTCTGGGGCGTTGTCAGTTTATGGGAGTAGAATGAAATGACCCGCTCTACCCCATCCTGTTCTTGTGTGAGAACCCCAGCTACCGCCACGTCACTAGCATCCGTTTGGATACAGAACTCCTTGCTGAAATCAGGACTGCCCAAGACTGGTGAAGATATCAGCCGCTCTTTGATTTCGCAAAATGCCTGTTCGGCGTCATCGTTCCAACGGATGGTTTTCGTTTTGCTTTGCAGAAGGTTTGTGAGTGCAGCGGTCACCCCGCTAAAGTCTAAGATGAAGCGCCGATAGTAATTAGCCATTCCTAGGAATCTCCTTAGTTTTGTTACGGTATTGGGCCGTTCGTATTCGACAATAGGACGAACTTTTTCCGGGTTGGCTCGAAGACCGTCGGTATTAAGGAGATATCCCAGGAAGGGAATCTCAGACACTCCAAACCTAGACTTTTCGAGGTTTATGCTTAAGTTTGCTTCCCTTAAGCGACGTGCAATCTCCACTAGAAGGCGTTCATGGTGTTCGAATGTCTCCGTCACCACAACAATGTCGTCGAGATAGACGAAGACGTACGGTTCAAGCATCCCATGGCCCAGGACATTGTCCATCAGTCGTGCTAACGTAGCAGGACTGTTGATCAACCCAAAAGGCATCCGTGTGTATTGGAATAGCCCTTTACCCTGTACACAAAAGGCCGTGTACTTCCGCGATTCTTGGTCCAGTGGAACCTGGAGAAACGCTTCAGACAGGTCTATCGTGGACAGGTATTTAGCCTTGGGAAGTTGACCTAAAATTCGACCGGGATGAGGCAACGGATAAGCATCCCGAACAGTCCGCTCGTTAATCTTGCGCGCGTCCAAACAGAGCCGAACTTTGTTGGGCTTGATGACCGGCACACAGTTAAGCGACCAATCCGAGTTGCTCCGTTCCAAAATCCCTAAACCCAACAGTCGTTTCAGCTCGACGGCTACCAGATCCTGCGTCTTCGGAGACATCACGTATGGAAACTGGCGGACTGGTGGTTTATTTTTCCATTCCTCTCCCAACACGATACGATGCTGAGCTCGGTTGGTCAGGGTCAATTTCCCTTCTTGAGCAGGAAGGAAAAGTTTTTTGACGTTCTCGATCACCATAATTTCATCATCGGTCAAAATATTTGCAGAACTAGGGTGTTCGGTAATAGATGCCGACGCAGTGGACTCAATCCCTCCACAGTTTTGCATCGCGGGCTGAATTTTGAATTTCCTCCAAAAATCCATTCCGCAGATACAATCTATGGACAGATTTGCAACTACCAAAGTAGGAACTATTTTCACACATCCTTGGAAAGCAAATGGAAGATGGGCCTGACCTTGAATTTGCAGTTCATCTCCACTTGCAGACCGTAGAATCACGTTTTTGGAGGGACGATGCAACTTTTTGTACTTCAATTGCGAAAAAAGGGTTTCGCTGATAAGCGTATGATTGCTACCGCTGTCCAGAAGAGCACGTACCGGGTAACCATAAATCTTTACGTGTACGTACGGCCGGTTATCGTGGGGGACAGGGTAGGTAATTTGAAGAATTTCCGTAGACTCTGGGTAAATATCTCTGGTGGCCTGCACCCAGTAAGGGGGAGGCGTACATTGAAGAAAACGGTCTTGACTTACGCGTTGGGTGTCTGCGAACGACGATTTTGGTTCGCGTTTGGTCCGTTTTTTAAACAAAACGGGCAATAGTTAGTCGGAAAACCGCGAAGACCGCACGTACTGCAAAATATGCCCCGGGGCTGTCTACACATCGCTACGTGATGACCAATCCTACCGCAATTGTAGCAGGTATTGGCCGGTGGGGGAATGTGCGTGTTTATCAATTCTTCCAACGTGAACTGCGGACGAGAATTGAACCCAGATGGCACCGCGACCGGATCTGGTCGGGCGGTATTTTGAGACGAATTTTGACTCGTTTGGGTGTTCGGTAAGGATTGGTTGTTTTTGTTGGGAAGTTGATTGGGACGAGACGAATTAGTGGATGTGTGTGAATTGTTTCTATTTTGGTTGACCTGAGACACTGCTGCGGTTTGATCTATCACCTGTTGAGTCTGGGTTTGGTTCTTGTTTTTTTTCTTCGAATTGTTTTCAGAGCTTTCGACCACTTGGACATTCCTGTCCGTCCCGAAAACCTTGTTGTATGCCGAGAAATTTAATGCATCTAATTTCTGTCCAGCAGCAACAAGTGTTTCAAGGACGACTATCGGAATAAATGTCATTTGTCGCTTGTAGTCTACTCGCATATTCTGCTGTAGAATCTGTACTTTTTCGTAATCGGGAATCTGAACACTCATGGTTCTGAACAGTTTCTCGATTTCGAAATAGTACTCGTGGAAAGATTCATGTTTTTGTTGACGACGCTGGTAAATTTTCATTTTGATCAACGCGTCCAAATCAGGGTGCATGTAGGTGCGTTTTAATTCAAATACCAAATGCTGCCAATTCATCAATCTACCAGTGGTTCTTTGTGCCATATACCACTTGAGCGCTGAACCAACAAACAAATGCACAGCCGACTCGAAAAGCTCGACCTCCGACACATGCTCAGCTTGGGATAAAGCCTGTACAATTTCCAGAAACTCATTTAGCTTCAGCCCTTGATCGTCACCACTGTATTTAGTGATGTTCCATTTGGAGACAGGAAGAGTGTGACGGTTGTGGTGCGGTGCGGGGTACGGATTGTGTAGAACACCACTATACATGGGAGGTGAATTTCGTTTAGGGAAAGATGGGATAGCCGAAGCATGGTTGTACATCTCGGGATTTGCTCCAGTAGGATTAGAAATTCTCGTCGGATGATAGGGAATATTGTATGTATTGTTGGGAATTGGTATATTGTTAGAATGTAATGTACGATCTGGGATATTTTGAAAATTATGGTAACTAGATGAAGTATCGAATGAATTGGAAGGCTTTGTTGGCGGAAAATTATAGTTTTGAAATGTTCTGAAATTTGTATCGGGGTGTTGTGAATATGAAGTAAATTGAGCATGATCGGGAAGAGTTTGAGTTACAGCATCTTTTACTTCTCTTCGTCGAGCTAAATCGGCTTCTAGATCCGTAATTCTCGCTTGCAACGAATGGATCCAGTCAAGGTCATCCTGACTAAGAACGGAAACTCTCGGTCTAGGATTTTCATCTGCTTTGTCTGCATCCAACAGAGCTAAAATATCATTTCCCTCTTGCTGATCACTCTGCAAAGACGAAGCAGAACCCCGAAAGAAATGTTCAAGAACCTCCGCTAATTCAACCACCGTATTTTGCAATTGACTGTGCAAGTTGGGCGACCCCCGCGAGTCCCTCAACACAGTCACTAAACGCATACCGACGTGTACCATTCTAGTGGAACAAACCTTCTTTTCCTCATCATCCTCCTGTTCCAAACACGATTTCAACTCGGTAAACTTATGCGTACAAACCTCGACTTCCACAGTAGGATCACCCACTACTCTTCGTGGGCATTTTCCCGACGGATCATCCCTTTCCACCTTCAACTGGTCTCGCAGCCACTTGCGTTTTCGTGAGCGATCGAGACCGATAGACAAACTGACAGAACGGGCAGTCAATTCATAATTCAGTTCATCGTCGGCTAAAAACTCCACACTCATATCAAAATACCAACCTTGGATCAGCTCACTAGCTTGATCGAATGTGAGCTGTGCTATTGCCATTGTATAAAAAGGCAAAAAATAACAAAATTATCACAAACCACAAATAGTTTTAACACCCGCTAGAAAAGTAAACAAAAACCCGACAAGAAACAAATGTAATGGTATTAGTAAATGTCAAATTCAATCCGATCAATGCTACCTGTGTATGAAATATGTTCAAAACAAACGATCAATTTTTCTACTCAAGCACTAGCAAACGACGGCGTGCCAGATATACAATTTTTCATCACTCGCAACAATTCGCAATTCCACTAATCATAATTAAGTTTCAGGATCAACTTCAAGTTTGGATATCGACCCAATGACTTAGCGATTAATGAAGTGAACAATGTGAATTGAATTTCTCCGGGAGACACAACGAAAAAGGGATTTGCTTCTGGTCTTGGAAACAAATCACTTTTTCTTTTATTTTGCGTTGGGCGCCAATTATTACGTATCGGTTTCGTAACGTTCTTATGGTGGTGGTGGGGCCACACTGTACTCACCAGCTATTAGGGTCGTTTCACGGTTGTCTCCGGGAGAAATTCACACTAGGCGGACTTTTCTTCCCACACTATGGTCACTGAGCGAATCGTAAATAATTTTCGGCGGAAACAAGTACCAAAAAGGACTACACTATAAACAAAATGGACGACACAACTTGTATATATAGACCATACACTATTTTATTTATTAATACTATTTTTTTTTAATCTCGGAGCCAGAAGGGCTATTGAAAACAGTCAAATTAGTTTTACTTGCGCTTTTATTTGATGAAGTTTCCTTCTTCGTACAACGTTGCGGCCGTGATGACGTTGGTCGACTTGCTGCTGGCTGGATGCGGGGCGGGCTTCGATGTTGGTGCAGGAACTGACGGACGATGGCGACGGGGGACTCCAGACGAAGCAGCAACTCGGCCTATTTGTAGCGGAGGCCTGCGTTTCACTTTTGGGCCCGGAGAGTGGTACAATGCGCACTTTATCTTCTACACGAGTGTCTAACACTAAGTCGAGTGGGATTTACAGCGTTTTCGGTCTAGTAGAGCCTACCCTCCGGTACTTGGGTACTGGCCTCTACAATGGCGTAAAAATCTTGCCAATCACTGACCGTTCTTGCACTCGCGTCGTACTAGTACACTACACAGAAACCGGTAACCACACTTATCCCACTCGACTGGCCGGACAGAACCTTAACGTTCGTGTGGTGGTTCTGAACGGCGAAAACAAGATCCTACGGATCAGCTTATCACTGCACTTTTTTACGTTGGAAACGCGCGGTCACTTAGTAACGGTGACAATCGCTGCTGCTGGTCTTCACTCCTCCGGGCCGATGACCTATTAGAGACCGCATTCCTTTTTCGCGGTAGATTTTATTCTTGCCCTGTCCGTTTTCCAAAATATACCCACCGCGCCTCCTCGCATCCCACCCCGCATTTGATGACGGTGATGATGAGATGACAGGACGATGACGGTTGACATTTACAAAAATTTTATCGTTTTGGTTGGTGTCACGAAATATTTTTAGTACAAAAGCTATCAAGAATATTTAATGTGCGGTACTTGTTTCCTTGATTATTTTTTTAAATATTGAACAATTATAACAAAAAAAATATAATAACAAAATGAATAATAAATAAACAACCAAAATAAATAACAAATATAAATAAATATATGAATAAATAAATAAGCACATAAATATATAAATAAATAAAGAAGTAAATAAATCTCTGAACAAATAAATAAGGAAACCTACATTTGACACCAACCTGGGCTATTAAGCAGAACTTAAACGCGACTCAAACATGCAAGCACGGAGTAGTAACGGTTTGACGTTTAAATTCTACTTAGACATTTACGAACAATAATTTCAAAGTATAAACAAAGAACAGGCGTCGTCAAATACACGAGATAGACCGTACACTGTTATTTATTTATACGACAAAAAAATAACAATATTTACAAATATATACAAGCTGGGCTCAGTGACCAAAGCGACGATATTGTGACCTAAGAAATCACAGGTCACAAGTCTCAAGCGTGAACCTAAAAACTCCCGCACTCGCACGATCATGAATCGGTCACTTCCGGATGTTTCTATCCTTGATATCAACAGACTAGGTCCTTGCCTTCAATTTGATCAATTAAAAAAAGAAAGCTCTCATATCCACTGGACACCACGTTACATGGCGACATGACCGAGGACTCTAGTGATATGGGGTAACTTACTCCCTGTCAGAATGTGAATTGTACACCAAAAACTAACCATCCAAGAACGCACACGTATATAGGAAATGCCACGGTTACAAAATCCAGTCTTGTACACGCGAAGTCACATGAACGCGAGCACACGTGACAAACACGTTAACGTACGAGCGCTTAAGCCCTTCGCGATTAACAACGCACACCTACGTTCGCGATCGCGCAAACTTCATAACACCCCGGTAGTAAGGAGAACGTTTTAGCACTCACGAAGTTTCAAACGCTGTCTCAAACACGAACCTACAAACGTCCGTTTTCGCGCGCTCATGGATCGCTCACGTCCAAGAACCATTACTCTCTGTCCTAATAACTTAGGTCCATACATTCAGTAGGACCAATCAAAAAATAAAGCACATATCCACCAGACAATACGTTCCATGGCGACATCACCGGGCACTCTAGTGATATGGAAGATCTCACACTCTTTTAGCATCTTAGCAACAAAAAATAAAGTATTAGACTCACGGTCTGCGCGCGATTATCCAAGAACACATGCGAATATGCGAAAGGCACACGGTTATAACATAGAATTTATACACGCGAAGTTACATACACGTTAGCACACAAGACATACAAACGCACACGCGATCGAACACGTTAACTACAAATGCTCGAGCTCTTCACGATGATACACGCGATCGCGAGTCCCTGAGCCCGCACATACCTGAACCGTACAATGAATATCACATTCAGAATCACGGCCCGCTACAATTGGCCTAATGCAGTGTTTTAGTGGGCGACATTGCCTGTCTTGTCTGCAAATTGTAGTATGTGATTCTGACGGGGAGCCCTTCCGATAACCTAGCTCTACAGCAGCTCCATTAGGACAACTCTCGAAAAAAAATATCGAATAGATTTGTTTTCATACCCCGATATTCAAAATCGGTTTATTTTTGCCCCTAAATTAGCAGTAAAGCAATACTGTGGATGAAAAGGTCTCCTTTTTAATTAGTGAAAATGGTAAGCGGGGAATAAAAATGCAAAATGTTTAATATCTCCGTCATTCATGAACGGATTTTTTCGATCTATAGCTCGTTAGAAAGGTATTTTTACAAGCTATTTATGTGCAGTTTGTGGGACAGCATTGATTTGTTCGAATGTTATTTTCTAAAAACCTGCTGTGCTTTGACAAATATCTCAGAAAGTAAACAACATGCCGAAGAACAAAAATAATGTGTCAAATGGTCTTTCATTTGAGACTAGTTTCGTTAAGATCGGTTCAGCCATTGCTGAGATAATTACATGATATTTTATACATACATGCTTACACACATATAGGGGAAAGTGGTCGGTTGCCGGCACTGGTCGGTTGTCGGCGCCCATATGTAGCTTTTGACAGAAACCAGACATGGACATCCTGATAAATATTATTTGTGTGTTATATTAGTACTATCTTTTTGTGCCGATTTCTGAAGCAAACGGACTCGAATCTTCTGTTCTACAACCAACACATTCAATATTTTTTGTGTGTTATATTAGTACGATCTTTTTGTGCCGATTTCTGAAGTTAACAGACTCGAATCTTAGAACAGAAGATACCAATACATTTTTTGAACAAGTGAAACTCTACTTAAACGTTTTTTTTATGATTTACCTAGTGTTATAGAAAGAAGTAAATCGATCGAATAAGTATGCGCATTGAATATTTATGATGTGAATTTGTTCTACTTTGTGACTCAATATTGAATGGCACCGAAATTTTCGCGACAATTTTTTATCAGTTTTCAAAATTATTACTAAAATCGGTTGTCGACACCCATACATGGTCGGTTGTTCGCACCCCATTTTTTGGTGGCAAATGCTCACAATAACCTAATCAATATGTGTATTTTGGAACGGGCTTTACGAATAGATACCAGAGATCGATCTTTGGCACCATTCTGAAAACCAGGAAGGTGACTTCCGGTTTAGCGTTTTACATTTACATGAAGAAAGCCCACCTGCTCGTGTTTTCACCGCTAGGTAGCACTGTATATACCAGATTGTCACGACCAGACAATTTGTTAATGGGGGGCAGTTTGCCTGTAGCTTCCCTCCCCCTTTGGCTGACTTCTATCTGGTCCGTCTGAAGCTTTGGTAAAAAAACCTGTTTTAATCTACCTAGCGGTGCAATTGTGCCTTTCTCAATCATGAACACGAGAATGTTTGCGTTGTTTATATTCATTAAAAGCAAATATTACATTTTATTATTGTACATGACATGACAAATATGTAAGAAAAGAAATCTTTCGAGTTATAAAATTTTGTAAAAGAAAAAACAGCCACGGTAATATTAAACCGAAAAAAGGTGCGAAATCGGCCAAGTCCAGAAAGTCTATCTTTATAAAAAAAAATCGTGATAACATAAAATCTCGAGGTTTCATACATTTTAAAGATGTTTGGCATCAAAAATACGAATTCGATTTTTGAAATTTCATGGTCCCCCCTTTGAAAAAAAATTAAGTTCCGGCTTATATGAGAATTTCATATGTGACTGGACGGTTCAGTCTATATTTCCGGAACCATATAAGCGATCCATGCGAAATTTTATAGACATCTGTGGGTATAATATAGCTATCATTTGGGACTAAGTTTGTGAAAATCGGCCCAACCATTTCCGTGAAATTGATATGAGTGTGCTAGTTTTGAAAGATGGCCGCTTTTCCCGGGCACTTCCGGAACCGTCTATGGTGGTCAATGTAGTCAACGAAAGTTTGTTTGACCGTCGATGACCTAGAAGTGCAAATTTAAGTTGTTTGAGAGACATTTTAGCGAAATTTTCACCTTTTTTGCTTTCATCGGAGTATCGGTTTGAATCGCAATTGGCTATGTGATCGCACGCCACAACCCGTAACTCCAGAACCGGAAGTCGGATCGGGATGAAATTTAATAGCCATTTACGGGGGCGCAATACCTTTCATTTTGAGACTAAGTTTGGTTGAATCGGTTTAGCCATCTCTGAGAAACCGATGTGACTGTTATTCTGAATTTGGATACTTCCGCCGGGGCTTCCAGAACCGATGATAGTGGCCAATGTGGCCAAAGAGACTTTGAATGGATGTTAGTGACCTAATACTACAAATCGAAGCAGTTGTGGTCTCATTTTGGAAAAATTTTCACCTTTATGCAATCATTGCAGAATTTATTAAAATCGACATTTTCTGTGTGATCATTCTCACCACCCTGTAATTCCGGAACCAGAAGTCGGATCCATCAGAAATTCAATAGCAGTCTATGGGAACGTTGTATCTTTCATTTGAGACTAAGTTTGTCAAAATCGGTTCAGCCATCTCTGAGAAAAATGAGTGACATTTTTGGTCACATACTCACACAGACGCACATACACACACATACATACACACACATACATACACACGCACAGACATTTGCCGAACTCGACGAACTGAATCGAATGGTATATGTCACTCGGCCCTCCGGGTCTCCGTTAATAAGTCCGTTTTCAGAGCAATTGCAATACTTTTCTATTGAGAAAGGCAAAAATAGACTGCCTGAAACTAACTCAATTGCAGCAAATGCGATCCATCAGTACTTTATCAAGGCGTAATATACGCACTAGTTTTTCACATAGGGTGATGAGCCCATTATCGCTATGTTTCTATTATCACGCTACCCATTTGAAGCCGTTGGTTAGAGCAGTGTCTGCCATCTTTGTTTAACGCATTGAGTCAAATGGTAGGGCAACAATAAGGGCACTCGATTCGTGTTTTCGTTGCGCTCAAACACGATAATTTCACTGTTTTCAGCGCATGCATGTTATTATCTTGATACTTAACAACGAAGCAAAGCTGTTGATGCCAATTTGTACGCACTCCATTGTTTGTAGGCCGAGTAATTAATGAATCAGTGAGGCGCCCTCCTTAGTATGGTGAAAATAGGCACTTCACCCTACACATATTGTGGTTCTGATGAAGAATGATGTTCATAATGTCTTTGATGGTTGTTGCAATGAATAAATTTTCCTTTGAATTCTGATGATTATCAGTCATATTTTTCCGTTTCTAGTAAATTTTCTTAGGGTGCCGATAACCGACCACATTTTTCAAAATGGTAAAAAATTATCATTTACTAAATTGGTAATAATTTTTTTCAAGTTGGCAGAATAAATTCAATTCCTTCATAAGTTATTACCTAAGGCCTCTAGCTTTCCATTGGTATGCTTATTCCCATATATTGTTCAATTGGAGTAATGTTGTGAGCCAGTGTGCCGACAACCGAACACATTCCCCTAGATACATAGACATTGTCTCAATTTGTCGAGCTGAATCGATTGGTATATGACACTCGGCCCTCTGGGCCTCGGAAAAAGTTTTCAAAGTTTGAGCGAATCCTATACATTTGTTTGGTATGAAATGTAAAAATCCATTACTTGCATGAATTATCAACATTATTTTCGTTTTCTCATCACGAAACCCACCTTCAAAAGTTTTTTCATTAGTCTACATCTTTATCCTTCGTAGAAGCAAATTCAGAGGCCTTCTGTATTGAAATTATAAATTAAGAGAAATCTTCAAGACAAGTTTGTTTTCAAATCTTATTAGCCCTTTTCAAAAGTTAATGTGGAAATGGTGATCACTTCTCAAAGTTATGCCAAATGACCCCCACTTTACGCAAAATTAAACATTATGCCAAATGTACGTTACGCCATATGACCTTCAGTGTTATCAATTCTCAAAATTATGCCAAATAACCGTTATGCTAAATGGCCTTCTACCAAATGACCTTATGCCAATTGACCTAGACCCGGCCATATTCAGCCTATTGATATGATAAAACGAATAAAATTATACGTTCCTTCATTTTTCGTGTATTTTGTTTTGTGTAGGTGAAACGATGGTCCGCAAAATACAAAAAGTTTGTTGAACTTGAAAGACCGGCGGTCGTCAAAGATTACAATCAAGCTATAGGTGGCATCGACTGAATTTTCGGATGGATGTGGCCAATGCTCTCATCAAATATGGGAAACATTCTCCAGCGCAGGGAAAGGCCAACAAATTCTGCCCCTCGCCGCTCAGGCGAAGAAATCAAAGTTCGTTCTAGTAGGACTAACCCTTAATATTTGTTTCGATGGAATATCTCATTTGGGCGGACACTGCTGAAAGACACCGATGTCGTCAATGTAATGACCGAAACCATTTTTAATGTTCTAAATGTAACATTCCACTATTTCTCATAAGAGAACGAAAGTGTTTCCCTTTATATCAAAAATTTCAAACTTATTTCCCGTTGAACCACATCTGGATTTATTCTTTTAAATTCACAAATATTTTTCTTGCCAAACACGGAATCCTACTGCACAACTAGTTTGCCGACGCACGTGAATCATCCATTCCCGGTCAGCATAGCATGATGAAATCCTGTTTTTGTTGTAGTTCTATTAGTTTGCTTTTCCACTATTGATGTATACCAAAAATAACATCGGTTAATTTATACACTTCTAGTTAATCTCTTTGCATCTTATTTCTTTATTCGGCATATTATGAACCCTTTTATTACTACAGTGAACACCCGTTTTTATCAGCCTCTTGGTAAATTTTGGGCTGATAAAACGGGGACATTGATAAAATCGGGACATATATTTTTCTTTCTTTTTAAGAAACCGCAGCTCTTAAAATATTCTTCTTTGGTCCCTAGATATAGCCTCATAGCCTTTGTTTAGCTCAAACTTCCCTTAAGGGGGTCTGACAGTGTAAAACAACAAAAAACATTTTTTTGCATATTTCTGAAGATAAGATAAGAAAAATATGCTCAAGAAAGGATTTACTCGAATTCAACTTGGTTAGTCTGGGGGCTGATAAAATCGGATCTTCACTGTATATCCTAAATTACATTCATACTAACACTCACTAACACAATTAATTGCATATTCTCTCATATACACTCACAATCTCTCCTATTCCAAATGTACAAACTCTCGTTACCTTTGCGATAACACAAACCTGGTCACAAACGCAAACATGCAATTGCCAGAAGTCTATCGTCGGTTATAGCAGCCTAAACTCATACCTTCAAATGGACCAATCAAACAATGACGCTCATACTCACTAGACAAAACGTTTCACGGCGACACGACCGAGAACTCTAGTGATATGGGGAAACTGACTCTTCTAGAATCTTTATCATACACTAAAAATTAAGCATCAGACTCACGTTCCGCGCGCAATTATTCAAGAACACATGCGAATATGTGAATGGCCACACGATTATCAAATTTATGTACGCGATGTTACACACGCTAGCGCAAGCGACAAACATAACATATAAACGCTAGAGTCCTTCGCGATTACACTATAACGCAATTAGTGAGCATCCACGCCAACAGATAGATATGCAGCCCTGGACTCGAACGCTAAAGCTCACACCTTCCACGCACACATCACCACAGGACTCATAATTAGACTTTACATACAATGTCACACGCAATAATTACAGGTTTTCATCTGGCAACCGGGGGAAGTACATCTCAAACGCAGAACTTATCATTTCAATGATGGCCGTTGATCTGCGTTCCCTCTCCTAGGTTGACGGGTTTGACGGTATTGCAAACATCTTCAAGCATATTTGAGCAGACACCTGCTTTAGGATGGTTATTGCATTGCGCCTCGATAGTGGTGCATCGAGGAGACCGAGAGGGCTTATGGACCTTTTTTATGTTTTGTGTTTTTTCATACTCTGCACCAGTCCAAACTAACAGTCAACTAAGAGCCTGTGCTCACTGGCGTGGCCGATTGGCAGGTCGCCATGGATTGACTTTTTCTGTGGGCTGTGTTTGCAGACATTGTTCAACAGCTTAACGGCTGTCTTTGTGAGCACGGCTCGCAGTGAAAGTCATTGTGTGTCGATTTATCGGTCGACCTCGGCAACGTGCACAGGCGCATTAAAAAAATAACAGTAGAACCCTATTAGTTGTGTTGTAATAATTGTGGTTTTTGGTACTAGTGTACAGTTGTGTGCTAGCCGTGTGTCTATCTGTGTATGTGGGCGTCTGAATATTTGTGACATGTGTACCAGGGAATGGATGCAGAACTGACTTATATGATGAAATAGTGGGTGATCCTTCTTGGGATTCGTTGGTCATTTTTTACTGGTGTTCAATTCGTGCATTCGATTCGATTCATTCGGATTGGATAAATGAAGGTACGATTGATTTACCGATGCACGTCAATGATCCATTCCCGTCCAGCATAGCATGAGAAACTTAACTTCTAACGGAGTTAATTGTCGTTAATGGTAAATTATATATATATATATATATATATATATATATATATATATATATATATATATATATATATATATATATATATATATATATATATATATATATATATAGTATATAATATATATATATATATATATATATATATATATATATATATATATATATATATATATATATATATATTATATATATATATATATATATATATATATATATATATATATATGTATATATATATATATATATATATATATATATATATATATATATATATATATATATATATATATATATATATATATATATATATATATATATATATATATATATATATATATATATATATATATATATATATATATATATATATATATATATATCATTTTCTGGCATTTGGACGATTCCAAGTAGTTTTATTGCATGGTACATGTGTTGTTCAATTAATATTCAATAACAGTACTAACTCTACTCTTTATTTTATTTTATTTATTTTTGATCTCATGCGTCATATTCCTCTGATGACTTCTCCGAGATAATTTAACATAAAAGGGCAACATTGCTGTCAACAATGACTATTCGCTGCCATCAGACGTCGCCAGGTTTTAGAAAAATTAAGATGTACTTTCATACTCAATTGAATCAGATAAGTAGGAACGAACAACAAACTGTAAGTAGCATATTACACATGTCTTATTTTAACATCATGCATATTGTATTAACATATTTACAGGTAACACACATATCTCAACATGCAACACTTCCCATACACACGTAAACATTCACACACGCAAATATACAAATGCTCGACAGGTGACTGGGCCAAGTGCATTCACTCGTAGGATCTATCATTTCGATGATCGCCTCGATTCTACGAAATCAGTGCACAATTAAGCTGACAAGCTAGTCTCGTCTGGTGAATGCATGTAACCTGGAAGCCCCAGACACGACAGGACGAGACGGACAGATGACGGACTGGACTCGACGGGGCCTAGTTCAGAGTTTTAGGCATTCTTCAATGCACGGCTAGCGACCTCAAAAAAAAAAAATGATGGCCTTTGATCTGCGTTGCCTGTGTTCAAGGCACCATAGCTTCGTCCGTCAGGTTAAGGATGTATACAACCCGCTAGCCACACCCCTTGGCCCATAAAGAAATAAAAAATAAATAAAAAGAACAGCTTTCTTGTATATTAAGAAAGTTGCAAAAACAACACTGTGAAAAACATATACGCGAACGGAGGTCTTAGTGGAATGTACGTAATGTTTCAAAGTTTTTCTTCCATTTAATTACACTATGTTTTTATAGTTAGATGCACTTGCACTTCACTATTTAACAGATACCGGTATTTCGATTACTACTTGTAATCTTCTTCAGTGTTTGTATCAGTCTGATACAAACACTAGACTGATACAAACACTGAAGAAGATTACAAGTAGTAATCGAAATACCGGTATCTGTTAAATAGTGAAGTGCAAGTGCATCTAACTATAAAAACATAGTGGAATTAAATGGAAGAAAATCTTTGAAACATTACTGTGAAAAAGTTTCGTAAAATTAACATAACTACCAAAAGCACTCTGTGTGTCTGGTGGTGCTGTGGTGGTGATTGTAAAGCAAACTACACTTTTGATAACTTTCTTTTCTATTTTAATTTGCGAAAAACTGTAGATGGGATAG
This sequence comes from Topomyia yanbarensis, assembly GCF_030247195.1. Taxonomy (NCBI): domain Eukaryota; kingdom Metazoa; phylum Arthropoda; class Insecta; order Diptera; family Culicidae; genus Topomyia; species Topomyia yanbarensis. The sequence continues at coordinate 211,801,366 of NC_080671.1, read as the reverse complement.
GGTTGAATATATATCGAATGGATGTTTAAGAAATAATACACTGATACTATATTCTGTGCAACGAAATAGATAATATAGCTTCACCTCAAATAGTGCGCCAATCTCACTAACAGTGCCATTTAATTTCAGGGTTGACGAGATGGCGGAAACTGAGGCTGTTCTCCACACAAATGGTATCGACACGATAGCAGAAGAAGATGAATACAACAAAACACGCCCTGCTGACATCGAGGCGGATATGAGAGAGATGGAGCGTCGCAAACGAGTGGAGGCCATAATGAACTCTCGATTATTTCGCGAGGAGCTTGAACGTATTGTAGATGGTCAAATGCGAGAAGGAGGATCGTCCAATATATTGCAACAATTATCAGATATCATGGGAATGCCAGCTGCTCGTATTGGTAGCGTTTTCAAAAGTTCAAACTGTGTTGTACCGATAAACGATATTCGTGGAGTTGAAGCGATGGGATATGAGAAAGGTGAAAAAATTCTGCGCTGCAAACTGGCTGCTGCTTTCAGACTAATGGACTTGTACGGTTGGGCCCAGGGTATTGGCAGTCACATAACGGCTCGTTTAAATGCTGATCAGGAATTATTTCTGGTCAATCCATTTGGTGTTCTCAATCATGAAATTACTGCTTCTTCGTTGAACAAAGTGAACATGCAAGGACAAGTAGTGGAGCAAGGAACAACTAATTTTGGCGTCAACACTAGTCGTACGTTGCTCAACAATATTTTAATTGTACCAAAAGACAATCACCCTTATTCTTGTCTACTACGAATGCGAGATTCGTTCGAAAGTGGTTTGTATTCCCGTTTACGACAGCAAAATCAAATGGGCTTACTATTCGTTCGAATCGCTTTCTAACAAATCTTGCATTCGTCGTAAACAATAATAAGCGTGAATATAATGTTTGTAGTCTGATTTGTTGATCATATTCTATTGGTGCAAAAAGGATTGTGTGGTTCGCAATTAAATAATGATATATTTTCTTCTAGAATTCACGTTGCATTCCGTAATACACGCCGCAAGACCTGATATAAGATGTGCAATATACGTCGGATGTAATTCAGTCGTGGCCATTTCTGCTTTGAAGACAGGCTTAATTCCACTCACTAAGGACAGTGCTCTGCTTGGTGAAATATCTGCTCACACATACACTGGAGGTTTGTAAAAAGCATTGGCTGTATTGTAAATTGATTTAATGAACTTTGTCTTCCCAAAGCTCTTTATGAACCGGAAGAAAAGGATAAATTGTTGAGAAGTCTTGGGCCAGTATCTAAAGTTTTATTACTCTCAAATCACGGTGCAATTTGTTGTGGAGAAACTGTTGAGGAAGCATTTTATACAGTCACTCACATTGTGGCCGCATGTGAAGCACAATTGAAACTACTGCCAGTTGGACTTGATAATCTTATTGTAATTCCTGAAGAGACTCGTAAAGCCATATACGACGCTTCGCGGAAGCCACCAGAAGGTGTTTCAACAATTTCGGCGGATAATAAGGAGCGCTCGCAGGTATATAACACCCGCATTGAACATAAAGTTAAATTATATTTTCAACTTTTGTTCAGGTACCCAAATGGAGGGTAGGTGGGGCCGATTTTGAAGCCCTAATGCGAATGCTGGACAACGCCGGTTTTAGAACAGGCTATATTTATAGAAATCCTTTAGTCAAACATGATCATCCGAAACCGAAAAATGACATTGAAGTGCCCCCTGCAGTTTCTTCGTTGGGATATCTGATAGAAGAAGAGGAGCTCTTCAAGCAAGGGTATGATGACATTAAAAAAAGTTTTAGTATAAGTATTCATGAGTCAGTTCGTTGCAGAATATGGAAGAAAGGCGACTTCCGCAAAGGAGGTGATCGTTCCAGGTGGTTGAATTCGCCGAACGTGTACCAGAGAGTCGAAGTTTTGGAAACGGGTACACCGGATCCCAAAAAAATTACAAAGGTAGAGATTATCAAATTTGAAGCTAATTGATCATTTTTCCTTGGTATAATATGAATTTACAACAAAGATATACTTATAGCGATATATAGCGGTATACAGATATATTCCTTGTTTGCAATGCGCTACCATTGTATTAGTATGAGCTTGTTAATACTTAGAGAATATTACATTGGCGATGTTTCACTACGTTGAGCAGAAGAGTGAAAAAACGGAATATCAAAAGATACTATTTATGTGCACACGAAGAATTCGCGAAATATTTTTGTTGAATTTCGCTATGGAAGCTTTCTGAACGCTGTTGAAATTTAAGTTTAGAATTTTCACTTTTCAACTATTAAGTACCTACAAGTTAAGCTCGAAAGTTTTTCAAACAACCGAATAATCAACAAATAACACTTGCTTGCTGATTTCCTGTAAATTTTTTCTAGAGTTTCAAAACATAATTGTATCTTTTACTAAGATCTGTTCGCTAAGTGCTCGGCTTTTTAGATACCAGCAAACTATACAAAAATCACCATTTCCTACATTGTCGTTGGAAGCATGTCTATTCAATATTATTTTATGCCGATTTTTTTTATAAATCGACTAGTATGATTTCGGATATATTTTTACATAAAACAAAAATATATTTTATCCTGAAAAATTACAAAAACTATCTAGACAAATTGTTCTATCTGTGGATTGTGTCCCACCAATAGATAGTGTATCCTTGTACTTGAAACACTTGAATTTGTTTTATCTTAGAAAGATTTTCAACCGGTTAATCTTCAAGAACACTTGGAATTTTATTTGCATTACCCTTTAAATGAATTCTTATATATTATTTCAGTAATTATTTTCGAAGCAATGATAGTTTAATACTGAGTTTCTCCAGGGTTTGCAGGCAAATTTTTATAGATTTTCTTTTGTTTGGTCTAGCGTACAACTGGCAGGATGGTTGCGAGTAAAGTGCGTTTTCTTTCCTTTTCTATGACGCGAGGAATCTTTGGCCGACTTAAATGTTGTTCTAGTGGAAACCACTCGGGACTGATTTGTACTGTTTTTTTGAAAACAGCATACAATATTTGAGTTGCGTACTAGCGAGGTGTTCAGAATATCCAATTTTGAATGTTTGCTTTCTTGAAAATTATTTTTCTCGTATTTTCAATGTTTGGTTTAGGCTTGCACATTTTAAGTTTATGTTGGGGACCAATTTTGTTTTGAATGCAATTAGCTCAAAATGCCATTAGACATCCAATCAGCGACCGATTCGTTTCAGGAGCGAGCGACAACCGGATTATGCTTTACATATACACTCACCGGTGCGAACGTTTCGTTAAGGCGAGAAAATATAAATGTTTTCAAACTGCCCACCCGTGATAATTGTAAAACCTACAACCTACAATCATATTTAGTAAGGATAACGATAGAGATATGCAAATTACGTTCTATAAGTCGACTACCATTATTAATGCATTCGACAGTGCGGAGTTGCCGTTCAAGCGATATGTCGTCCGTGATTTTTTTAAAGTTTAGTGGACGATGTTTCTCGAAATTCGATAACCTTGGTTTTCAATAAAAATGCCATAACAAACGACCCAAACTCCCCAGGGTCCCCTCTTGTATATCAAAGTGAATCTCTTGTTTCAAATTTTTTCATAAAAAATCTTTTGGCCCTCTCTTGTATATTGAATCTTATTTCTAGTCTTAAGATAGCTGTAAACTTTTTTTTCCTTTGTAAAAAAAATATTTCAACATTGTAACCTCCTAGTTTTAAGATATCCAAAATGTGAAAACATAAGCATTTGGCACCGCCAAGCTAACGCATTTGTGCCTATCAAATAAACGAAATGAATAAAAAAAACTCCCCAGGGTTTCCAAATTTCAAGAATCATCGTTGATTAGGATTAAAAACAAGCACTGACAATTTGGTGCAGTTTTTTTGGTTAGAAAAAAAAGTTAACCTGAAAATATAGGGTGAACATAAAAATGTAGGACAGAACACTTCTAGGACCATCGTTCATAAAGCTTTAAAACAAGATAAATTTTTTTGGTGCAGTTCGTTTGAATACAAAAAAGTTATTCTAAAAAATAGGGTGTGCGTATAAATGAAGGGCTCCGTGCAAGAACAGCCCAAGTCAAAAAATATCTAAAGTGGGTTAATCACAAATTATTGTTTAATACTGTGTAATGAATGCAATGACATCGACTTTTGACCAAAAAAACTTAGTTTGAAGGTATTTATTTGAATAAATATATTGTTAGGCATTCGAAAAATCTTAGAAAATTCAATAACATACAATAATTTGTGGTTAACCCACTTTTGATATTTTTTGACTTGGGCCGTTCCTGCACTGAGCCCTTCAAATAAAAGGCTCAGTGCAAGAACGGCCCTAGTCAGAAAATATCTAAAGTGGGTTAATCACAAATTATAGCATGTTATTAGGTAATGAATGCAATGGCACCGACTTCTGACCAAAAAACTTAATTTGAAGGTATTTATTTGAATAAAATATTGTTTAGCATTCGTTCGTATCTTTGCTGAATTTTGAATGAAACATATGTTCAAATATGCCATTTTGAAGCTAAGAATGCCAGCTTTGTGATTATATTATTGAAAATGCAATATATTGCATTGATATGGAGTTATATGAAAAATAACGATTCAAAGTCCTGAAATATCCATAAATTGGATCCTCGATGGGGGATGCAAGGATAATGCATCTTCTAACTTATAGCGAAGATTTTAGTTGCCCGAATTTGCCCTAAACTGAGAACGCATCACTTGAAGTTTTAAAGGCAGTCTCAACTAGTCGACCAGAAAAGGATACTTCAGTACATGTTTCGGTTGAGGCTTTATATTCCACAACGAAATGAGCGTGGACTACAATTTTTATTGAAAAGATAATTCATCTGACTAATTTTTGTTATTCAACATTACTGTGTAGCAATAAATGGTACTGAGTTGTACTGGAATTTCCAACTTACCGTTAACACGATGAATGTAACCAAATATTTGAAATTTTTAAATAGCATGATTTGTAAATTCAAAATGTTCATGCTTCTAATAATGCGCCCCGGAATCGTCAAAAGCAGGTTTTGTGACCAAGAAATTTTTTTTATGGCCACTCGAAATATAAAAAAATGTATTTCAATACCTATTCTGAGTTTTAACTATTTCGTTTTCGTGATATTGGTTTATGTAGGATTCATTATACTATATCTATTTATTTATTTATTTATTTCAACTTCATCTTTGACGCAAAGCGCCATACAGATTGCTATTAAAACTAATTACATAACTACTATTCATCACAATACACACAGCATATCAAATTTACATAACTTAACATACACAAAAACACTTATTCTGTCGGTTCCCATACGTTTTATTTCTCGTGAAATTCCCGTGATAGCCGCGACCTGTTGCTTCAATTTACGCACCTCTTGAAATAAATCCAAAGCACAGTTTTCAGTCTGTTATTCTGTGTACTGCCGTTATAAGCTTAATTGTCCCATGTTCTATGGGATTCCCTATATACATGGGACAATTATGCTTAGAACGGCAGTGTACACAGTAGCAATAGCAGGTCGCCCAGGTATAAAGCCGGCAGACGCCGCACAGTGGAGTATTTGACCGAAAAAGCTGGCCGAAAGTCAAATTTTCAAAAACCGTTATCAAGGACATTATATTATATCATGATATTCCCTAGTAATTTCTGCATTAGATGGCAACCACGTTTCGTGTATTTACTAAAGTTTAGCAACGCTGTTCACTGTCAAAGGTAGGGGTTTTTAATACCCCAGGCTGATTTAAAGTTGCGCGTGGAAGCAAAAGCCATTCCCCAGAATTCCACTCCCCAGAAGATCATCCCCCAGAATATACTATTCCCCAGAAAGTCATTTCCCAGAATGTACTATTCCCCACAACTCCATACCCCAGAATGCACCATCTCCCAGAAAGTCATTCCCCAGAAACGTTTAATTTTTGAAGTAGAATACTTCTAACGTTTCAATATTGGGTCCCGTTTCAAAAATTTTAGTTGAGAAATTTTCCCGGCTTTTAAATGTGAATATCTTCCGTTCTACTGATCGAAATCGCAATATTTTTTCACCATCTGATCGGAAATTTGTGCACGTATTTCGTATTAAATTTCAAAATTAGTGCGACTACTCTAAATAAAGCAAAAAAGGATTTTAAAAAATCATTCGAAAACAGCGAGGAAAATGCAAAATTTGCAAGCATATCAGGCAGAGCCGTCAAAAAGGAGCATGTAAGCGTTTCATTACATACGGGAATGTTATTTATACAGGTCACGCGAGCTTGTTTTGTATCAGTGGGTGCTCGCATACCACACGAGCAACATGTTGACTATATTGTCCAGACGGTACAACTCACTTAGATTATTATAAAAAAAGGCCCTTTTCATTTAAAAGAATAAGTTTGCATTTTAGATTTCATGGGTTGTTTCTCCCTGGGGAGCAATTTGGGTTAAACCCAAAATTATGATTTATTTCAGTACGCAAATTGCAAATATGGTCACCTGAAACAAACTGGAGTGAAGTGGAACACATTTTTACTAGGCGTATTCAAACAAAGTTTCAATTTTCAAGAACTTTACCAAGGTTCCGTATTACATTACTCTCTTTACCCAGAGTGTTCGATAACATCCGCATTGGAAAAACAATTTCAATTTTGTTCATTATCAAAAATATATGATCGTCCTGAAAAGAACAGTTTTTACAGCAATATGCATTTCATTGGTGAGTTTCAGCGATTCGATTCTTTTCGAAAAAGTGCTGCCCGCTAGTTTTTATCATTTTGAAGTTTTCCCATACAACCGCGCCACTCTAATAAACATCGTTTATTAGACAAATCGCAAAATTCAGTACAGGTGTGTTCTTCAGTGCCATTTGGCAACTACCATAGAAAGCGGTAGCCCCCTTCCTAGGATCCACGAGAATGAAACAGTGTTATGTAAGTAAGGTTATGTGGCGAAATAAAAACTTTGTACATTACCTAAGTCAAGGAACTGATGCATGATGTTAAGCTGGTAAGGATAAGCCGTCGAAAGTGGCGGCTCCTCGCAAAAATACCGTTGCACCAATTCAGCCAAAACACTAGCTACACCTTTTATACGCGTATACTTGCACATATGACAGTTGTGCCATAATCGTAAATGTGATAACAGTCCCCACTAAAAATATATTCAATTCATTCAATGACCGCGAACATTGACGAATAATTGTTGTCGAGTATTATGTCTGTAACTCTGTGGTATAAGTACCATTTGGCGTAAGGTATGCAAATACTTTCGAATGTATTTAGTGCAACCTGTTTGAGTAAACAGAGCAATCGGGTGGATCGTACGTTTGCGTACGAATCATTCCCAATACAAAGGAAAGATAAATGCTCTAAAAACCCCTTGAAACCATTTTTCAAAACATGCATTCATCTCGTTTTAATATGGATTCAACCAAAGCTCCAAAGAAGGAATCAACATATATTTTTGACTAAACCGGGCAGACGAAAAGATCACAAGTTGGCGTACAAATTCAAAGAACTGCTCATGTTTGAAAGAAGGAACCAAGTCCTACGTGCGAGTAAACCGGTTATACGAGAGGATAACAGGTTTGCTTGCGAGAGGCCTCCGCTTTCGACGGCACATGCTCAGCAGCTTAACACCGTTCCATGCGGAAACCTTTGGCTTAACCACAAATAATGACTAAAAACATTAACTTTTCTGGGGAATGGGGCATTCTAGGGAATGACTTTATGGGGAATGGGGCATTCTGGATAATAGTTTTTTAGGGATTGGTACATTCTGGGAAATGTCTTTCTGGGGAATGGTACATTCTGGGGAAGGGAAGTCTGGAGAATGGATTTCTGGGAAATGGCTTTCGGGGGAATAGTATACAACCAAAAAACTTGCACATAATTGCTCCATTTTGAATGCGAGATAGGGTGATGAGCCTATTTTCACCATACTAAGCAAGGTGCCTCACTAATTCGGTAATTTCTTGCCTTACAATCAATGGAATGCATAAAAATTGACATGAACCGCTTCGCTTCGTTGTTAAGAACCAATATAATAACACAAATGCGTTGAAAACAGTAAAATTCTCGTGTTTGAGCACAATGAAAACTCGAATCGAGTGCCCCTATTGTTGCGCTACCATTTGACTCAATGCGTCGAACAAAGATGGCAGACACTGCTCTAACCAACGGCTTCAAATGGGTAGGGTGATAATAGAAACATGGTGCAAATAGGCTCATCACCCTATTTGAAAAATTTGCCATTTTTGACATTTTTCCTCGTTGTATTACATTGTCCGTGCGCAGTTCAAACATTTACAAGGATATTTCTTTTCGAAGTAATGTGTAATTCTTGGCAAGATGTAGGTTTAGTTAGCTGGGAAACGAAATGAAGGTTTTATTAAATCAGAGCGCATCAAAGTGCTTCGGCACCAGCTGATACATTTCGAAACACAGTTCAAGCAACATATGTAGTTCAATTCTGCACGAAAACAAATCGATTCGAAGCACTTTGAAGCGCTCTGGTTACGTCGTCAGCAAAGCCGACGATCTTGACCCCAAGAGGGAACTTCAGTCTCAGAACCCCGTCATACATGAGGTTCCATAGCACCGGGCCTAGGATCGAGCCCTGTGGGACTCCGGCGGTAATCGGAACCCTTATCTGACCGGCATCGGTCTCGTATAGCAGTACGCGGTTCTGGAAGTAACTTTCCAGGATCCGGTACAGACCCACCGGTAGGCTAAGCCGGTGTAACGAGAGCGCGATGGCATCCCAGCTTGCGCTGTTGAATGCGTTCTTCACGTCAAGTGTCACTAACGCACAGTATCGAATGCCTCGCCTTTTCCGTTGGATCGCTATCTCGGCAGTATTTATCACTGAGTTGAGAGCGTCCACTGTGGACTTACCCTTCCGAAAGCCAAACAGATTGGTCTGTACGCCGATGGATCGCCTGGCGGCTTCCCGGGCTTCGGCAACAGCACCAATTTCTGCCTTTTCCATCTATCGGGGAAACGGCACTCGTCAAGGCATCTCTGCATAGCTAGCCTGAACATGTTCGGGTTCGCTATGATCGCTGCCTTGAGAGCGTTGTTTGGAATTCCATCCGGCCCTGGAGCTTTGTTCATTGCTAGGGATTTAGCCACTGCGAGTAGTTCTTCATTCGTCACTGGAGCCACCATTTCGGCCGTGGCCGCACTGTCTCGTAGTGCAGGTGGCCAGGGTCTTGTTGCTCGAGACGGGAAGAGTACTTCGATAATCGTTGCCAACCGGTCCGTTCTGGGGGTGAGGAGCCCCCTTTGGTCTTGGCCATCACAATCCGGTAGGCGTCACCCCACGGATTCGCGTTGGCACTCTCACACAGGTTGTCGAAGCATGCTCTCTTGCTGCTTTTAATAGCCTTGTTAAGGGCCAATTTCGCAGCTCGAGACACTTCACGGCGGTTCTCTCTTGCATCCTCGGTGCGAGCTCTTTGCATCCTACGTCTAGCTCTGAGGCAGGCTGACCGTAGAGCTGCAATCTCGGCACTCCACCAGTATACCGGGCATCTACCGTTTCTTGGCAGTGTTTTTCTCGGCATAGTGGCGTCGCACGCGCGTGGTAGAACAGCTACCAGTGCATCCCCGCTTAGACTGTCGGTGTTGGCCTCCAGTCCCAGGGCCGCGGTGAAAGCTTCGCTGTCGAAGTGATTGGACTTCCACCCGCGTACCTGACAGGGATCTCCCGCCCTCGGATGCTGCACACCATAGTTGATCCTAAAGCGGATTGCTAAATGATCGCTATGGGTGTAGCCTTCGTCTACCCTCCATTCCATGCCTGGAGCCAGACTCGGGCTGGCAAATGTTATGTCAATCCACGCCTTCACCCTGTTTCTACGGAATGTACTAGCGGAGCCATTATTAGCTAGCACGGTATCGAGTTTCGCAAGCGCCTCCATTAGCGCTTGACCCCTGCTATTTGTACAGCGGCTGCCCCACTCCACTGCCCAAGCGTTAGTCTCCCGCTATGACTACCGATTTTCGGCCCACTAGGTCTGACGAGAGCCTGTCGATCATCTGGTTGAACTGTTCTATTGGCCACCTTGGTGGGGCGTAGCTGCTGCAATAGAACACACCATTGATCTTGGCAATCGCAACACACTCGGCGGAGGAGTGTATTACCTCTTGAACCGGGAACCGTCCCGTTGTACAGATTGCCACCATTCCAGACCCGTCCGACACCCAATTGCCGTTGCCGGCAGGGATGCTGTACGGGTCTGATAAAAGGGCGACATCTGTCCTCGACTCCGAGACCGACTGCCACAGCAGCTGTTGGGCTGCTGCACAATGGTTAAGATTTAGCTGTGTGACGTTCACGGCTTCTTCTTTTTTATCTCACCGAAGGGACACGAAGATCCGCCCATAGCATGTTTATGGGCTTTCTTCTTAGCGGTGCAGATAAGGCACTTGTGCGCCTTAGTGCAACCCCGCTCCTTATGCCCCTCCTTGCCGCAGCGACGACATAGTTTGCTCCTGTCTATGTTCTTGCACTCGTAGGATTTGTGACCGGACTCAAGGCACCGATAGCACCTATCCACTGAAGGCGGCTGGGGTATGCTAATTGGGCATACCGACCAGCCGATCTTCAGCTTACCTTTCTCGGTTACCTTTTTGGCATCCGCCTTCAGTAGCCTGAGGTAGGCTACTTGGGTGCCAGAGGGTCCCTCTCTAAAGCGCACAGAGGCCTGCTCGATTGTGACGTCGCATTGCTCCTTAACGGCTGCGACATCTTCTGCGGTCGTGAACTCGTCCAGATGCTTGCACTGGAGAGTCATTTCCGCCCCTAGCGACCTGACCTGGGCGCCTTCACCAAGGACCTCTTTTTTTTACAATGGAGAAGACCTTTACGTCCTAGCCCAGTATACGTGCTATTGGTAGGGTCCAATCTACCTCACGGGGTGCACTGGGGGCGTGTCGGGCTCGAATGGTGACCATCCATTAATACCGACTAAACTCCATTGGGCTCCGCCATCATTCCTCCCAGGAACTACCTCTCGGTATTACTTCTAGGGGGATGGCTGCACTAAATGTACTCATTCACTATCACTCACGCGTTCATACGTCCTGTATGAGGCTTACTTGGGTGCTCTCTCAATCGCACTTTGATTCACTCTCAAACACTCCCACATGAGGCTGACTTTTGTGCTCACCTTTTTCGTTCCTTGCGAGGCTGACTTGTGTGCTCACCTTACTCATTCCTTGCTAGGCTTACTTTTGTGCTCGCCCCACCCATACCGTGTGAGGCTGACTTGGGTGCTCACCCTATCACCTGATTCACTCTCAATCGTGCCACTCTATTGTACCTTTGTCACTCCCCCTGGCATCCCATGTGGGACATTTTTCTTAGGCCCCACTTCTGACATACCATGCGAGGCTGACTTGTGTGCTCACCTTTTTCATTCCTTGCTAGGCTGACTTTTGTGCTAGCCTCTACCATACCATGTGAGGCTGACTTTTGTGCTCACCCTTAACATGACGTGTGAGACTGACTTGGATGCTCACCCTTTCACTCCTCTGCCACGCCATAAGGTATCGATAGCTAAGTCCCAACATACTACGCTACGACCCTCCCGTCTTGGCATGAGGCAGTCCACTTATACGCCTATACACTCACTCTTCTGTCTTGCTTCGGGGTGGCTGGGTTTACCCCTTACGCGGTTGCCATTCGCTGCGCCAAACCTGCCTCAGCATGAACAGACCATTCACTCCCTTTTTTGCGCTTGGCCTTTTTCGCTCCAGCTAACCAATCACTAGTTAGCCGTGCCCGTCGTCTGTTGCTCGGTTCGCCAGATTACCTGTAGCCTACTGGCAATCTGGATGGTAGCAGCCGAGACTGCGTTCCACTTCTCCACTGGTTGACACATCCGCTGAATAAGGGTATCAGGGGTTGTGTCCTAGCCACAGACGTCAAGCATTGCTCTTCTTTCGACGTCAAACCGATGACATAGGAACAGTATGTGTTCGGCAGTTTCATCTACACCTGGGCAGTCCGGGCAGACTGGGTCCTCCGCGTGCCCGAACCTGTGGAGGTACTGTCGGAAACAGCCATGGCCTGACAGGAATTGTGTCAGGTGGAAGTGAACTTCCCCATGGGGTCTTCCCACCCAGCTCGATATGCTAGGTATCAGCCGGTGGGTCCACCTACCTTTCGAGGAGTTGTCCCACTCACGCTGCCATCTGGCGACCGAGGTCACCCTGGTGCGCTCGCGGGCTCCTTTATTTCCACGTAGCTCAAAGCACTCCTCATCTTCCCGAATGACCAGCCCGACTGGCATCATGCTCGCTATCACGCAGGATGCATCGTGTGATACCGTGCGGTAGGCAGATATCACTCTGAGGCACATCACGCGGTAGGTGCTCTCCAGTTTCTGTAGGTAACTGGTTACCCTCAGTGCTCTTGACCATGACGGGCCGCCGTACCTGAAGATAGATACGGCAACGCCTGCCAGTAACCTACGTCTAGTGGCGCACACCTTTGAGCTGTTGGACATCATTCTCGATAGAGCCGCAACAGCAGTCGACGCTCTCTTGCATGTATAGTCGACATGGCTGCCGAAGGTCAGCTTGTCGTCTATAATGACGCCGAGAGACTTCAGACTTCGCTGTGAAGTGATCGCGACTTCTCCCACATGGATACCTGCATGTTGTGCTGACTTGCGGTTGTTGACGATAACTACCTCCGTCTTATGATGAGCGAGCTCCAGGCCTCTCGCGCTCATCCATTCCTCCACCGTGCTATCGCGTGTTCTGCGGTTAGTTCTACCTCAGGAATTGACTCCCCGTAGACCTCCAAGGTTACGTCGTCAGCAAAGCCGACGATCTTGACTCCAGGAGGGAACTTCAGTCTCAGAGCCCCGTCATACATGAGGTTCCATAGCACCGGGCCTAGGATCGAGCCCTGCGGGACTCCGGCGGTAATCGGAACCCTTTTTTGACCGGCATCGGTCTCGTATAGCAGTACGCGGTTCTGGAAGTAACTTTCCAAGATCCGGTACAGACCCACCGGTAGGCTAAGCCGGTGTAACGAGAGCGCGATGGCATCCCAGCTTGCGCTGTTGAATGCGTTCTTCACGTCGAGTGTCACTAACGCACAGTATCGAATACCTCGCCTTTTTCGTTGGATCGCTATCTCGGCAGTATTTATCACTGAGTTGAGAGCGTCCACTGTGGACTTACCCTTCTGAAAGCCAAACTGGTTGCTTGACAGACCGTCCGTACCTTCCGCGTACGGGGTTGGCCTGTTGAGGATGATCCTCTCAAGCAGTTTGCCAGTCGTGTCGACAGATTGGTCTGTACGCCGATGGGTCGCCTGGCGGCTTCCCGGGCTTCGGCAACAGCACCAATTTCTGCCTTTTCCATCTATCGGGGAAACGGCACTCGTCAAGGCATCTCTGCATAGCTAGCCTGAACATGTTCGGGTTCGCTATGATCGCTGCCTTGAGAGCGTTGTTTGGAACTCCATCCGGCCCTGGAGCTATGTTCATTGCTAGGGATTTAGCCACTGCGAGTAGTTCTTCATTCGTCACTGGACCCACCATTTCGGCCGTGCCCGCACTGTCTCGTAGTGCAGGTGACCAGGGTCTTGTTGCTCGAGACGGGAAGAGTACTTCGATAATCGTTGCCAACCGGTCCATTCTGGGGGTGAGGGGCCCCCTTTGGTCTTGGCCATCACAATCCGGTAGGCGTCACCCCACGGATTCGCGTTGGCACTCTCACACAGGTTGTCGAAACACGCTCACTTGCTGCTTTTAATAGCCTTGTTAAGGGCCAATTTCGCAGCTCGAAACACTTCACGGCGGTTCTCTCTTGCATCCTCGGTGCGAGCTCTTTGCATCCTACGTCTAGCTCTGAGGCAGGCTGACCGTAGAGCTGCAATCTCGGCACTCCACCAGCATACCGGGCATCTACCGTTTCTTGGCAGTGTTTTTCTCGGCATAGTGGCGTCGCACGCGCGTGGTAGAAAAGCTACCAGCGCATCCCCGCTTAGACTGTCGGTGTTGGCCTCCAGTCCCAGGGCCGCGGTGAAAGCTTCGCTGTCGAAGTGATTGGACTTCCACCCGCGTACCTGACAGGGATCTCCCGCCCTCGGATGCTGCACACCATAGTTGATCTTAAAGCGGATTGCTAAATGATCGCTATGGGTGTAGCCTTCGTCTACCCTCCATTCCATGCCTGGAGCCAGACTCGGGCTGGCAAATGTTAGGTCAATCCACGCCTCCACTCCGTTTCAACGGAATGTACTAGCGGAGCCATTATTAGCTAGCACAGTATCGAGTTTCGCAAGCGCCTCCATTAGCGCTTGACCCCTGCTATTTGTACAGCGGCTGCCCCACTCCACTGCCCAAGCGGTAAAGTCTCCCGCTATGACTACCGGTTTCCGGCCCACTAGGTCCGACGAGAGCCTGTCGATCATCTGGTTGAATTGTTCTATTGGCCACCTTGGTGGGGCAATAGAACACAACATTGATCTTGGCAATCGCCACACCCTTGGCGGAGGGGTGTATTACCTCTTGAACCGGGAACCATCCCGTTGTAGAGATTGCCACCATTCCAGACCCGTCCGACACCCAATTGCCGTTGCCGGCAGGAATGCGGTACGGGTCTGATAAGAGGGCGACATCTGTCTTCGACTCCGAGACCGACTGCCACAGCAGCTGTTGGGCTGCTGCACAATGGTTAAGATTTAGCTGTGTGACGTTCACGGCTTCTTCTTATTTATCTCACCGAAGGGACACGAAGGTCCGCCCATAGCATGTTTATGGGCTTGCTTCTTTGCGGTGCAGATAAGGCACTTGTGTGCCTTAGTGCATCCCCGCTCTTTATGCCCCTCCTCGCCACAGCGACGACATAGTTTGCTCCTATCTATGCCTTTGCACTCGTAGGCTTTGTGGCTGGACTCAAGGCACCGATAGCACCTATCCACTGAAGGCGGCTGGGGTATACTAATAGGGCATACCGACCAGCCGAACTTCAGCTTCCCTTTCTCGGTTACCTTTTTGCATCCGCCTTCAGTAGCCTGAGGTAGGCTACTTGGGTGCCAGAGGGTCCATCTCTCAATCGCACAGAGGCCCGCTCGATTGTGACGTCGCAATGTTCCTTAATGGCTGCGACGACGTCTTCTGCGGTCGTGAACTCGTCCAGATGCTTGCACTGGAGAGTCATTTCCGCCTCTAGCGATCTGACTTGGGCGCCTTCGCCAAGGACCTCTTGGTCCAAGGCCTTGTATACCGCACTAGATTGTGCGCCTCGCTTCAGCACCAGAAGCATTTCTCCCGTGTTGGTGCGTCTCACGCTACGCACATCTTGCCCAAGGGCCGAAAGGCTTTCGGCCGCCTTCATCGACTTTAGGACATCGGCGTATTTGTCGTTGTCGGTTTTTAACCACAAGGCCTCACCTCTGTCCTTGGCCTTCTTCGTGGGCCGCGGTACCTCCGGTGTCGGTGCCGGCTTCTTCTTGGTGACCAGCGTCCAGGGGTTTGGGCCCCCCCTGCCCCGGTCGCGCCGGGTTGCTGGTACCAACGCTCTGCTCAGCGAGGTCATTCTCGCCCTCGCTTACCTCGCCCAGACGGCGTTTGACCTTGACGGTTGCACGCCGTGTGGTGTCGCTTTTTGAACCCTCGCCTGGCGACTTCCTAGGGCGCTTCGCGTTCGACGCCGTCTTGCGATTGCCCTTGCATTTTCCCTTCGAGGGGAACTCGGCCGCCGCTTCGAGCGACGTGGCTGCGCCATAGAAGGTGAAGGCCACTGTTTGAGTGCCCGTATCGACCTTCTCTCTTCCCTCCCTCTTGGAGGCCACTGCCTGGGTTTCTCCGTCGGACTTCTCCCGACATTCCACCCTCTTGGCATAAGCCTGCTGTTCCTGTCTTGCGACACGAACAGTTTTCCGGAGCACCAGGAGGCTCTGCTTTAACTCCTTGTTTATGATTTGTTTTGCGCTAGTGAACTCGATTATTGAATCGAGCTGCTCCACCACTTTGCGCATCGCGGATAGTGGCCCGTCCAGTTCGTTGGTAGGGCTATTTCCTACCACTACTGGGGGGTCACTGGTGCTATTAGATGCAGCACTCGTCGCTCCACTACTCTCCCCACGGGGGGAGACCTCGCCAAACCACCTCTAGCAAAGGGGTTTGGCACCTCTGTTTGTTTGTTTTTGTTTTTGTTTATCTCCATGTTTGAACCCACAAGTAGGGCGAGAATAAATGTCCGCCACGCCAGAGCTCCGCATTAACGTGGTAAGGGACGCTTACTGTGAGGGTTGCCCAGGTACCCCAGAGGCTCCGTTAACGATCGAGCATCTTTTTCACCCCCTCGATCACTCACGCCTTGGAATTGGGGTTATGACCTATCTTGCTTTACGTGGTGACCTCGGCCCAGATCATCACAACCATCCTCCTTTACCAGGGCTTTGGACCTGTAGCTCTGGTTCTCAATAGTTCCATGTACGTACATTATTACAGACATGCTACTATTGAGATCCGTCATTCGCTAGCGGAGTTAATTATTCTACCCGCTAGCGGAGTTAGTTATCTTACCCTCTGGATCGCCACATCAGTACACCAGCATCGCGAAAAGTCAAGATCACTCTGCCCAACTATTCTTTTCACAAAACTAGTTCACGCAAAAAAAGATGGCATTATACTCAAATGTTTAGTAGGAGGTTGTGTCTGAATATGTTTAATATTTTTATGATTCTAGTTCATAACTTAATGATCCATTGATTTGTATTAACTTTATTAACAAAAACCTATTTTAATCCACCTAGCGGTGCAATTGTGCCTTTCTCAATCATGAATCACGAGAATGTGTGCGTTGTTTATATTCATTAAAAGCTTTTAAATGCATATATTACATTTTATTATTATACATCACATGACAACTATATACAGGAAAATAAATCATTATTCGAGTTCTAAAATTTTGAAAAAGAAAAAACAGCCACGGTAATATTGAACTGAAAAAAGGTGCAAAATCGGCAAAGTCCCAAAAAGTCGATTTTTATAAAAAAAATTTTTCGAGATAACATAAAATCTCGACGTTTCATGCATTTTAAAGATGTTTGGCATCAAAAATACGAATTCGATTTCTGAAATTTCATGGGGTCCCCCCTTTGAGAAAAAATTTGAGTTCCGGCTTATATGGGAATTTCATATGTGACCGGACGATTTAGTCTATATTTCCGGACCCATATAAGCGATCCGTACGAAATTTTATAAACATCTGTGGGGATATTATAGCTATCATTTGTGACCAAGTTTGTGAAAATCGGCCTAACCATTTCCGGGAAACTGATGCGAGTTCGTAAATTTTGAAAGATGGCCGCTTTTCCCGGGTACTTCCGGAACCGTCAATGGTGGTCAATGTAGTCAACGAAAGTTTGGTTGGCCGTCGGTGACCTAGAACAGCAAATTTAAGTTGTTTGAGAGATATTATAGCGAAATTTTTACCTTTTTTGCTTTCATCGGAGTATCGGTTTGAATCACAATTTGCTATGTGATCGCACGCCACAACCTGTAACTCCGGAACCGGAAGTCGGATCGGGATGAAATTAAATATCCATTTACGGGGACGCAATACCTTTCATTTGAGGCCAAGTTTAGTCGAATCGGTCTAGCCATCTCCGAGAAACCGATGTGACTGTTATTCTGAATTTAGATACTTCCGCCGGGGCTTCCGGAACCGAGGATGGTGGCCAATGTGGCCAAATAGACTTTGAATGGATGTTAGTGACCTAATACTACAAATCGAAGCAGTTGTGGTCATATTTTGGAAAATTTTTCACCTTTATACATTCATTGCAGAATTTATTAAAATCGACATTTTCTGCGTGTTCGTACTTATCACCCTGTAATTCCGGAACCGGAAGTCGGATCCATTAGAAATTCAATAGCAGCCTATGGGAACGTTGCACCTTTCATTTGAGACTAAGTTTGTCAAAATCGGTTCAGCCATCTCTGAGAAAAATGAGTGACATTTTTGGTCACATACACACACATACACACACACATACATACATACACACATACATACACACACACAGACATTTGCCGAACTCGACGAACTGAATCGAATGGTATATGTCACTCGGCCCTCCGGGCCTCCGTTAAAAAGTCGGTTTTCAGAGCAATTGCAATACCTTTCTATTGAGAAAGGCAAAAAGGTGCAAAATCGGCAAAGTCCCAAAAAGTCGATTCTTATAAAAAAAAATTTTCGAGATAACATAAAATCTCGACGTTTCATGCATTTTAAAGATGTTTGGCATCAAAAATACGAATTCGATTTCTGAAATTTCATGGGGTCCCCCCTTTGAGAAAAAATTTGAGTTCCGGCTTATATGGGAATTTCATATGTGACCGGACGATTTAGTCTATATTTCCGGACCCATATAAGCGATCCGTACGAAATTTTATAGACATCTGTGGGGATATTATAGCTATCATTTGGGACCAAGTTTGTGAAAATCGGCCTAACCATTTCCGGGAAACTGATGCGAGTTCGTAAATTTTGAAAGATGGCCGCTTTTCCCGGGTACTTCCGGAACCGTCAATGGTGGTCAATGTAGTCAACGAAAGTTTGGTTGGCCGTCGGTGACCTAGAACAGCAAATCTAAGTTGTTTGAGAGACATTATAGCGAAATTTTTACCTTTTTTGCTTTCATCGGAGTATCGGTTTGAATCACAATTTGCTATGTGATCGCACGCCACAACCTGTAACTCCGGAACCGGAAGTCGGATCGGAATGAAATTAAATATCCATTTACGGGGACGCAATACCTTTCATTTGAGGCCAAGTTTAGTCGAATCGGTCTAGCCATCTCCGAGAAACCGATGTGACTGTTATTCTGAATTTAGATACTTCCGCCGGGGCTTCCGGAACCGAGGATGGTGGCCAATGTGGCCAAATAGACTTTGAATGGATGTTAGTGACCTAATACTACAAATCGAAGCAGTTGTGGTCATATTTTGGAAAAATTTTCACCTTTATACATTCATTGCAGAATTTATTAAAATCGACATTTTCTGCGTGTTCGTACTTATCACCCTGTAATTCCGGAACCGGAAGTCGGATCCATTAGAAATTCAATAGCAGCCTATGGGAACGTTGCACCTTTCATTTGAGACTAAGTTTGTCAAAATCGGTTCAGCCATCTCTGAGAAAAATGAGTGACATTTTTGGTCACATACACACACATACATACATACACACATACATACACACACACAGACATTTGCCGAACTCGACGAACTGAATCGAATGGTATATGTCACTCGGCCCTCCGGGCCTCCGTTAAAAAGTCGGTTTTCAGAGCAATTGCAATACCTTTCTATTGAGAAAGGCAAAAACTCAAGAATTGAACGATGTGCAATGATTTTCGTAAATTCTCGTCGTGTTATCGTGATATTTTAGTCTTGAGCTTACCGTCGGATTTTTTTACACAGAGTCACGTGTCTTATAGTTTTCTAAATTATTTCACGGACATGAATTGTGGCTAGTTAATGTATTTTTGGTGCTCAGCACAGTTTCATTTAAGGTTCAAGTTACCTTTTTTAAGCATGTGTTAGAATTGAACGCTTGGTAGTGTGGGTAGGAAAATTTGTGTTCAGCTTTGCCACCGGATTATCCATTTAAACCTTTTAAAACTCTAAAAGAAGAATATCAGTCGATTTATTAGATCATCATGATTCAATTCATGCAAAATACCTGCTGGAAAAACCATCGGCTTAGCTAAACGGTGCTTTTGAAAAAGTGGCTGTGGTTTTTTCATTGCACAGTTGTGGTGCGTACCCCAGCTCGGTGTGGTAGTGTGATAAAAAATCACAGCCACTTTTTCAAAAGCACCATCCAGCTAAGCTGATGGTTTTTCCAGCAGGTATTTTGCATGAATTGAATCGTGATGATCTAATAAATCGACTGATATTCTTCTTTTAGAGTTTTGAAAAGGTTTAAATGGATAATCTGGTGGCAAAGCTGAACACAATTTTTCTTACACATACTACTAAGCCTTGAGGTAACTTGAGCCTTAATTCCGAACATTACACTGAATCTTAACAAACGAATAACAGGGTTACAGGTCCTAGTAGTTTCGTTGTATCTAATGCTCGCGCCTGTGAGACTGGTTGCTAGCGGTTGCACACAATAGCTCACATAGAAATTTCAAAACCAAAGAGCAGAGCGAATAGTCCATGAATAATAGTCTGAGTTTCTTGTAATTGTTTACGTAAGTATATTAAGATTATGTGGAAAATTAATTACTTCATGAACTATATCATGAACAGTTTTACGAGCTCGACTGGTGAATCGTGTCTAGTACACGAGCTCGACTGTTCTGAATTGGTTTTAAAAGCGATGAATAATAAACTACGTTCCAGTGAAATTGATTTCGTGCATAGATTAAGATCAGACACATTATCGTAAATTTCTTTAACTATATCTTGAAAGTTGAAGTGTTTTTTTGAATTTGTGGACCATTCCACGCGCAGGAATGGTGAATTGTAACTTATATGCTCGCAATCATAACCAGACGAAGCAAGAATGGATTCATGAATTATATTCCAAGTGTCCTGTCCTAATGATTTTTGAGAAATTATCAAGATTTTGTTAATTTTGTGATCTTATTCACAACCACTAATACCAAATAAAAAGCAATATGTGATAAATCATGAATCAGTTAATGTCGTATATTCGGACCATAGACAATGTTCCTAGATTTGTGGATAAAATTATGAGTCGACGATTTTCGAGTTCGCGAATGGTCGGCGTGAGAAAATAGGCGTCGGCGGCGAGCCGCCGGTCTACCTTTCGGCGTCGGCGTTTGTTAAAATTTACCGGCGGCGGCGGCGGCGCACAGGTCTATTTGGTATTACTACAGACACGACAAAAACTTCAGAAAATCTAAAAGTAAATGTTTTTTATAGACTTCGATGCTCTGAATATAAATTTAAAGTCATAAAGTAGTTTTATGATCACATTTTAAAATAACCTAAAAATATTTCATTTTGTAATAGTTATACAGATTTAGAAAGAGACAGTGAATACATTTGGACATACTCAATCTGAATATGAAGTCGTAATTTTGTTACTTTTGGTCAACTTACATAACCTAACTCAATTATGTTCAATGGCGTTTACGAATAGAATCTCGAAAAGGGAATAGAAACGACCAGTGATCACAGAATATATTTTATTTTATATATGAAAATTTTTATTATATCATCAAAATAGCAAATTGAACTTTTTTTTTTGTGGAGACGAACCACTGCGACGAGTATTTAGATCTATTGTGGTATGCCTCTTTCTTAATCTACGTGTACTACGTACTATGACACACTATTGATGAGTGATTGTCGTTATTGAGATACACACTCTCTCCAGCTAGGCACACCACTTCGTATGAAGTTTATTACCTGCTTGGGATTTACAGTCCAAATATCAAAAGGCTCCAATGTTTCTTTACCGAGGACTCTTAGTCTGCGTTGTATCAATGCACTGCATTCACTTTCTGATCCGCAGACTCAGCATATATCGCTTACCAATTTTCTTACGATGATATTTACTCGGACAGTGTCCGGTAGGTAGTCCTGTCATGATGCATAGCCCTTTTTAGTTTAGTCTAAGCAACTCCATATGTAATTTTACGTCGCTGAATTCATATTTGATGTTAACTTTTTTTTACCTCAAAATTTTGGCACCTAGGGTGGTTTGAAAATTTAACATTTACGAATGTAAAGTGCACTACATCTGAAAATCCATTAAAAAAATGGTTTAGTGAATTTTTAGCAGAATACACATTTTTTCAATTGTTGATAATGCCTAAGAGACATTTATAAATTATATTGCAATCCCTGTGTAATCAAACGTTATCATGCGTCTCCTTCAGACATATCATAAAAAAACTTTTTTTCGTGCGTCGGGCAGAAAGGGGCAAAACAAGACATTTATTTTCGAAAAGTACACTAATTTTCAAGAGTCATGAACTACAAGCGATCTTTTCGAACTGTTTCAAAAAAAATACGGCCACTTTGAACAAATAATTTTATTTTAATGCACGATTTATTATTTGTTCTTCAGAAAGAGTGACTGAGAAGAAAGCCTTGTATCGACTAAATTGAATGGCAAATATAAGTCCAGCAACCTTACTAACGAAATCAGTTCGACCCTAATCTGAATCTTAACAAAAACGATATATTCATTTGAATAACATAGGTTTGAACAGTTTTTTTTTCCAGAATTGATCATCTATTTTACCTTTCAAGGTCTGTGAAAAATCTTTTCAAAAAATTCTTTTCTCCTCAAGACTTAATATTTTGAGAAGACTATTCAACCTGTTTACAAACAGAGAAAAATGTTAAATCATGAAAAATCCAAAATAAAATTTTGAGGTTTTGTACGGCTGCCTAGCCGTACTGTGCGTCATCCAGTAGAATTCTCACAATCTTCGCGCACTTCTCGAGTACAATACCCCTTCTTACGGAGGTGTAACATATCATTTAATTTGAATCGCTTTTCTTTGGCCCACTAGACGTCAAAACTCAAACAATTCACTGCAAGGTAGTGTTGATTTCGCTACTGGGGCTGTTATCTCTTCTTTCTGAAAATTTATGAACAATTTTTCAAGAGCCACCCTACCCAAATCTTAAAAAAAAATCATAGCATATTAACCGTAATAGATAGCCTTGTTTATTCAGCAAACTTGCTTCAATCTATTTGTGTTATTATATTGTAGGGCATTGCACAAATAAACTCTGTACTTGGCTCTTAAAGTGCACAGGCTCTGGGTCTTACTATAAAAATTGATTCCGTCAGACACTAGTTACACTGTTATCAGTTATATTATACATAAATAATTCATTTCTATACTTATTGTAATCATTAAATACGACACGTATACTGTAAAATATAGTTAACCCTTAAATGTATAACGGTGTTTCAAAACAACATTGCGAAAAACAACTGATACGATGTGATGTCAACTGATACGAAAAAAATGGTTGTACGTCATTTCCTGGAATGCCATTCCCCGGAATACCATTTCCCGGAAAACTATTTCCCGGAATGTACCATATCCCGGAATATCGTTTCCCAGAATGTACCATTTCCCGGAATACCATTTTTCGGAATGTATCATTTTCCGGAAAACTATTTCCTGGAATGTACAATTTCCCGGAAAAACCATTTCGCGGAATACCATTTCCCGGAAAATTAACAAAAATTCGTACCTCACCGACCAAACTTATTTTTAGAACTTATCTAATTTACACTTGTATATTGATGGAGCTGCTATGATTAATAATAAAATCCACTTGTTTTGAAGTCATGCTGCTTCTTTAGTTAATAACTATTCTCAGCGAATTTTCACAAACTTACTATGTTCCACGAATTTGTTCAGTAGAAGAATACCTTTAGAAATATATAGTGTTCTCATGAATTGATTGATGAGGTAATTTTTTAAGAATTTATTTTCAATTTTAACCGATTTTCCATACTAATTTCCATATAAACATTGAAATTTTTGGAGGGTCCGTAGACACAACCGATCGGTACCAAAATTTGCACAATTACTAAGGGCCATAAAAGGAATCAGTACAGTCTGGTGGAGCTAAAAGTCAAAAATTGAACCAGTCTAATGTTCACACTACAGAGTTAAAACACGTTATAATAATTAGCAACAAGAAAAATGTCATCAAGATAGCGTTAAAACACGTTTTAACTCGTAGTGTAAACGCAGTATAACAGGCCTTATATTTTGCTTGACATTTGTTCCAAATTTTGCGGATTCAGTTAAAATGGTATAATGAATTCTGTCCGATCGTTTTTAGGTAAACTCCAAGCGTACTAAAAACTTCAAACGCGTTTTTTTTAAATCCACTTCAAACCACGAGCTTTGAAATATTCACAGCTTATTCCAAATTATTTTCTCCAGCGACGTACGAAGGATTTTAGTTAATAAATGATGTCTGTATCGATTTTCTTGGCTATTTTCGGCAAATTTAAGATTAAGAGAAACGAAAGCAATGAAATTGATTGTTGATTTTAATGATATTTTCAGCGTTTCGTGTAAAAATAAAATAACGAAAAAAATCCTACGTAGGTGACTTGCTATCGTTCTAAGGAATCGAAAAAAACTTTAGTTTTCGACGCTAGGTCCAACATTACAGGAGATAGATTTCGGGCTCGGATTAAAAAAATGTGCTGGCGGGAAAATGCTGAACAAATTACTTAAAATTAATATTTTTGTGTTGCATAAGTCGTATTATGAATCCCATTTTGGGATCTTGATTCATCTTCTTATTACGCAACGAAAAATATGCTTATACCGTACTCTATAATGGTGTAAATTCGTAACGATCAATTTAGAACGCCTCGAAATGCGGCCATCTTTGAAATTGAAAAGGCAGTGTAATTCCACAACGTTGGCAACATTTTTATGATAACCAATCACTAGTACTCTAAGAATGCCCTGAACACGTTGATTAATTTTCATCAAGATTAGGTAAAAGGTAACGAAAAACGCTTTTAATCCTCCTGACAGTGTGATGATACATTTCTTATAACTCTTATCGCTTTCTTCGGGTATTATATCGATTGAGAACATTTAGAACTTGATGCTTCGGGATGTTTTTGATAACACATACTACATGGGATAGTGGCAGGACTCAGAGAATCGCTCAAATTAGCATAGGACAATATCAGTGCAAGAAATCTCAAAAGTTAAACCAATTTAATGGAAAAGCGGAAAAATGGCCCTTAAATTTGTTTTTCTCTCAATTACACATACCAAGTTACAGCAGTCTCAATCACACCTACCGCACACACAAGCCTTGGTATCTGTCAAGTTACTAGTAGGTTGTTGGCCCTGATTATATTTGCAATCTTTGTCAAGATGTAAAACAAGACTGCCACAGGCTTTTTTGTGTGGTCAATATAATAGGTGTGTGAAATATATTAACTGGTTATTATTTTACTCAATACCATTATATGTTTAATTTGGTAAAGTTTGTATTCTGCGTGCTAATAAATGTATTTAAATGTTGAATAAGTCAAAGATTTGTTATAGAATGGGTCGATCATCTCACTGTACTCAAATGGAACGAGTTTTGCTAAGAAATTTTGTTAAAGAAGATAAGACGTACACATAAATCGCGAATACCCTTTGGCATTCCGAAAACTTCCTTACAAATGCCTTAAAACCTTTGAAAAAAGAAACACGCAAAAAAAACCCAAGAAAATATCTACAGCAGCTGACCATTGTATTGCATTATTAGCGAAATCTGATCCATTCGCGTCATCTAGGACTATTACAGCACAAATTGGAAATGTGGTAAGTCCGAGAACAGTTCGCCGTAGGCTGTAAAACTCCAATCTTCCAGAAACAATTGCTAAAAAGGATCCACTATTGCGAAGCAAAAGACTTCGCAGAAATATGCAATTTACTTTTCAACACCGTTAATGGGCCTGGTTCAGAAGGAATCAAAATATGGCGACATATCCTTCGGAGGGACGAATCAAAGATAAACCTATTTTCCTCCGATGCACAACGAAACGTTAGACGTCCAAAGTGCAAAAAGTTTGATCTGCGACACACGCAAAATATGGTAAGGCGCGGAGGCGAGAACAATGAGGTTTGGGACTACTTTTCGTGGAATGGCGCAGGTCGTATTTTTCGCAACACCATTATAATGGCAAGGTTCGAATGCAAGGCTAAAGAATGGACATCCTAAAGGATGTCATGCAGTCCTATGCCAAAGATAACGTGCCTTTATATGGCAGTTTCAGCAAGAAAACGCACATCGAAGTATGTAAAGGAATGATTTCGGGATAATAAACTGACTATAATTTCGGACCCTACCAATCTCCTGTCATTTTTCCCGTAGAAAATCTACGGAATGTACTTAAAAAGAAGTTATCCGGTCAAAATTTCAAAAACAAGGGTCGTTTGTGGGAAGCAGCTTAAAAGGAATGGTACACTACGCCAACGGAAACTTATCAGCGTTTGAATGACTCAATGCCAAGGCGAATAGATAAAATTTGGCTGAATAAGGGAGGTTACACGCTACTAGTTGTCAAAAATATTAAAATCTTAAAATCATTGGATTTGAAATTTTTTAATGCAATGGATTACAATACACCTATTTCATTGACCAGGTGCTTTTTTGGATTTCATGGGGAAGAGAGAGTTCCTGTAAAGCATAACAATTAATTTACAAATAAAAGTGTTCTTTTTCATATTTACGACTGTGCCTAACTATAAAATATTGGAATAAAAAAATATTTTCGGACAAAACTCAAAATTT
Organism: Topomyia yanbarensis; assembly: GCF_030247195.1. Taxonomy (NCBI): domain Eukaryota; kingdom Metazoa; phylum Arthropoda; class Insecta; order Diptera; family Culicidae; genus Topomyia; species Topomyia yanbarensis. The sequence goes on along the minus strand of NC_080671.1, from coordinate 211,775,071 downwards.
CATGTTTTATTGGCCAGCAGTGTATATATATATATATATATATATATATATATATATATATATATATATATATATATATATATATATATATATATATATATATATATATATATATATATATATATATATATATATATATATATATATATATATATATATATATATATATATATATATATATATATATATATATATATATATATATATATATATATATATATATATATATATATATATATATATATATATATATATATATATATATATATATATATATATATATATATATATATATATATATATATATATATATATATATATATATATATATATATATATATATATATATATATATATATATATATATATATATATATATATATATATATATATATATATGTATATATATATATATATATATATATATATATATATATATATATATATATATATATATATATATATATATATATATATATATATATATATATATATATATATATACACTGCTGGCCAATAAAACATGAAATTTTGAGTTTTGTCCGAAAATATTTTTTTATTCCAATATTTTATAGTTAGGCACAGTCGTAAATATGAAAAAGAACACTTTTATTTGTAAATTAATTGTTATGCTTTACAGGAACTCTCTCTTCCCCATGAAATCCAAAAAACACCTGGTCAATGAAATAGGTGTATTGTAATCCATTGCATTAAAAAATTTCAAATCCAATGATTA